>NC_067481.1:91264597-91432580 GCF_947179515.1 Apodemus sylvaticus | reverse complement strand
ACCATTCAAAACCTAGGAGGATTCTTTATTGTGACGCTCTATATGGGGTAAAATGGGCGAAGCTACACAATAACTTTCCGGTGTCTCTCAGTAGCTTGCTTATTTCCATCATCCATGATGTCCACTAGAATGTATATTTAGTGAGAATGGTAACTTATTTTTCTTTTTCTTACTCTTCTCTATCCACAGAGCCAGTAAGACCCTAGGAAGTACTTGCTGACTGACAATGTGGCTGGCTGGCTGGCTGGATACATGCGTGTGTTGATGAACAGGTCGAACGGATAGATGGGTATGTGTATGAATGGATAGATGGAAACATAGGGTGAGTGTTGGGTGGATTCATGAAACAGATAAAAAGATAGGTGTCAGTAGATATATAATAAATAAATAAATAAATAAATAAATGGATGGATGGATGGGATGGCTTGATTGTTCAATGGATGGATAGATGAATGGATGGATGGATAAATGGATGGATGGCATACGGTTAGTGACTACTAAGTACCAGTCCCTATGGGGATGTCAAAGAGTCTACTATGAAGCTCAAGAGGCATTTTCTTTTTTATAGTTGGGGTATCAAGGGCTACTAGGTGCTCTGAGCTCTAAGAGAAGCTAGAGGCACATTAGTGACACCAGGGTGACTATGGACAGCTGCTGAGGGGAGTCACAGTGATCTTGTCAAGAGGGTTTTCTCTGAGACAGCAATTGTGGCCTGTACTGTAGAGAACCTTGGGCCTTGGAGATTAGAGGAACAGAGCAAGAAGGCCTTTGTGGTGGCAGGTCTTATTTGTTAGAGGGATGACTCATTGTTTCAATATAAGAGTCAAGGGCTTTGTTGAGTCTCAGTAAAAATTGGTAGGGAAGCCCGGAAGTGGGGGAAAGAACTGGAATAATCCAAGATAAAAATCAGAAAGTCTTGGAAGAATTAAAGAGAGGGGAATTGGAAAATGGTGGGTGTCAGTCCTGAGCAACTCCCAGGGTAAAAGAAAGGGTTGAGGGTAGAAAGGTTACAAATAAATCCAGAGGTAGGATTACAGAACTTGCCAGGGGGTGTGGTGGTGTACTGCCCGAGAGGTTCAGTATTTTCCTGTGAAGTAAGGCAAGAGATCATCTGTGGAAATAAATGCATATGTAGCCTCTAACTATGAGGCTTTTAGGAGATATTGTGATTAAGAAACTCAAGATCTCAAGTGGGGATACCAGTTTTACAGGAAGTAAAGTTTATACTCAAGTTATTAATATCCTTACAAAGCACCTAGCATCAACTAATAGAAAGCCATGGTCGTGGCATACTAGACAAGGACACAAAAACAGTACATGATTCTTTATTAGGGTTCCTCAGTTTATCTTCACATTAGCTGCCAGCTGTGGGAAGCATTTCAGGATCATGCTACTCTGCAACCTAAACAAAATGTTTGCAGTTAAATTTTTTTCTTTACATTAGTGTGTGTTTGTGTGTGTGTGTGTGTGTGAGAGAGAGAGAGAGAGAGAGAGAGAGAGAGAGAGAGAGAGAGAACAGAAGACAAGCTATGGAAGTCTCTTTTCTCCCATTATCATCATGTAGGCTTGGAAGACAGAACTCAGGTTGTCTGTCAGACTTGGTGGAAGACACTTTTATCAACAACTTTATTATACTAAGTATGAGTAATCTGAGTCTACAACAAACAGTCTACAACAAAATTGAAAGAATATTATGGCAAAGACCAATATGCTCATCACCATGTTTCTACCATCTAAGCTTGTTCATGAAAATAAACTCTTTGTTTGAAAATGGTTTTAGATTTGCATGAAAATTGCAAAGGATGTGGCATTCTTGTGTAGTTTACCTCTTTCCCTCATGATCCATACCTTTTTACAAAGCCTGGGTAACAATGGATTAATTGGTATTGGTGGATTATTATGACCTAAAGTCTGTGATTACTCAGATTTCTTTTGCTTTTACCTACAGTCCATTTCTGATCCAGAGACTTATATATCACATGTACTCATCGCTCTGAGCTGATTGGCCTTTGTCAACTTGACACAAACTGGAGTCATCTGGAAGGGAACTTTAACTGAGTAACTCTTTCCATTGGATTCACATGTGGGTGTGACTACAGGCATTTTCTTGATTGCTTACTGTTGTAGGAAAGTCTAGCCCACTGTGGGCGGTGCCGTCCTTAGGCAGGGGATCTTGGATTGTATAAGAATGCTACTAAGCAAGCTAGTAATTAGGCTTCTCCATGGTCTCTGCTTTAGTTCCTATCTCTAGGTTTCTGCCTTGGAATTCTGCCCAGGGTTCCTTTGATGATGGATGGTGAGCTGTAAACTGAAATAAATCCCTTTTCACCTGATAAACTAGTGTTGGTCACAGTGTTAATCAGAGTCACAGAGATGTAAGCTAAGAAATCTCCTGGGCTCCACTTGACTTTAAGCTGTGTCTGATGATCTTGCCAAGCTGAGGAGCACTTAGAAGGTGTTGTGTGAAATGTTTGTGAACTGGGATTTATCTGCACAGTGTTTGGTTTGGTTTTGCTTTTTGTTTTGTTTTGATTTGATTTGGTTGTTGTTTTGTGTGTGGTTGTCTGAAATTAGACTAAAGTTTAGGGTTATGAAAGAAAGGTCACTAAAGCAAAGTGGCCCTCTTCCCTGACGACAGCAGGTACTTTCAAATTTTAAACCCAGAACAAAAGGCTGAGGAACTCATTTAACATATCGAAGCTGACCTATTTCCAGGTTCTCCCAGGACCTGTCTATTCCTGGATATGGCTGGCATACCCTAGCCTCTATCTTGAAATCTCCAACCCAGGGGCTGGACTGTTCTTCCTCCAGAGGCTCTTCCCTATATAATCCAGATATTTTGGTTACTTGCCCCCCCCCACCTTTGAACCTTTGGCATCAGTGACTGATGTACCTCATTCCCCTCTCTCCCCTTCTCCCCTCATGGCTCAGGATCATGATGACATTGGACTCTTCCAGATGTCCCGACTCTGGCTATGCTCTCCCAATATCTATACTAAACTTTCTCTTCCTCCATACCTAGGAGCGGTCATGTCCTTTCCTTTCCTTTTTTTATTTCTCTTTTTCATTCACAGGGTGCTGATACTGTTGGAGGTGATCTTGATCACCTAAAGTATTTTTTGTCACATCTCTTCAAGTGACTCCCTCTCTTTCTATGTGTGTTGTATGGAGAGAAAACACTGGGACCACACTTAAAGACCAAGGAGTTCTACGTCACCTCTTTGAGGCCCATGCAAAGCATCAAGCACTTCTACTAGCTCTGGAAAGGTCTTGGGTCTCCTAGCAAGGTTAACCTTCAGTTTTAACCTTCTGTTGTGACTTTATATTTTCCTCTCTCTCTCATAAGCAGTGAGCCCTTCAGGAGTCCATAAAATTGAGGCTTTGGTTCATGTCATTACTGGTGTGGCATGGCCCAGAATTCTACTTTCTTCCCCAAGGACACATTGATTCCAGTAGCTGGGCTGTTTTCCATTTAAATGTCCTTAAGCAATAAACCTGCTGCCTCCATCAGTGGGCACTGAGTTCGCCTAGTCTGCAGAAGCCATGCTGTAACTGGCAGCTTAGTCTGAAAAAGAGGGAGTTGTCAGAGTCTAGGGCAGCTTCTCTGAGTCCTCCTGGCAACATAATGATTATTTCATGCTGTGTTAATCTCACATGGAAGCTCTTATTTCTCAATCCCCCTTTCCATCTTCCTCATGGAGTTAGTTGGATTTGCTTGACACACTAAACAAATAGAAGAGTTGGGCACCAGTAACCTGAAAACCACCAAACCAAAATGCTACAAAATATAAAACTTTTGAAAAGTAATGTGATACTGAATGAGAGTGATGGGTCACAGCCAAAATGCAAGTGCAGTAAGATATTTATATAATTATCTGTACTATGCACGCACACACACATAATTAAAGATAACAGAAATAAATATTTAAGAAAGAGAAGAAGATTCAACTGGAACGCCTGTTCATGTGCCACTGGATTGTAGAGGTGGGAGCCTCTGGAAAGTCTTTTCAGCCAGCAGAGGTCCCATGGATGCCTGGCACACGCCTTTAATCCCAGCACTTGGAGGCAGAGGCAGGCAGATTTCTCAGTTTGAGGCCAACCTGGTCTATAGAGTGAGCTCCAGGACAGCCAAGGCTATACAGAGAAATCCAGTCTCAAAAAACAAAACAAACAAAAAAACAAACACCCCCCCAAACAAACAAAAACAACAAAAAAAGTCTCCCATTTTCTAAAGCCCAGCCTATTTAAATGTTCCTCCAACAGCACAAATCTCTAGCCTTCAGAACTGTTTGCCCAATTAGTTACTTGGGTACTGGGCTCCATTTGTTCTTCAGAGAGTAATCCTTTTGTGGGGTTGTAGTCAATTCTCAGGTTTGATCTCCATCTCTGGGTATTGTTGACCCATTTGTAGATAAGGAAGCTAAACTATGGGCTGGAGAGGAATCCTGTGTTAAGGAGTATAAACTGGACTAGATGTGGATTGCTAGTGTCCAGAAAAGATGGTAGTTCTTCCATTTTGTCTCCTCACTGAGACCTATCCACCAATTTACTTCCTGAGTTGTGCACTAATCATGGTGGAGTTCAGGTAAGAACAGCTGCAAACTTATTAGGGACTAGTACTGCAATGTGGGGGACAAAGCTCCTGTATATACATTGCTGTGTGTTGGAAAAACACCACAAGATTACCTAATTCATCATTTCCTGGGACTAGTTGCTCAGAAAGAGGAAAAGAGTATTGTTTTTTAATTCGATATATTTTTTATTTACATTTCAAATGATTTCCCTTTTCCTAGCCCCCCCACTCCCAGAAAGTCCCGTAAGCCCCCTTCTCTCCCCCTGTCCTCCCACCCACCTTCCCATTTCCCCGTTCTGGTTTTGCTGAATACTGCTTCATCGAGTCTTTCCAGAACAAGGAGCCACTCTTCCTTTCTTCTTGTACCTCATTTGATGTGTAGATTATGTTTTGGGTAATCCAGGTTTCTAGGTTAATATCCACTTATTAGTGAGTGCATACCATGATTCATCTTTTGGGTCTTGGTTACCTCACTTAGTATGATGTTCTCTAGGTCCATCCATTTGCCTAAGAATTTCATGAATTCATTGTTTCTAATGGCTGAATAGTACTCCATTGTGTAGATATACCACATTTTTTGCATCCACTCTTCTGTTGAGGGATACCTGGGTTCTTTTGGGCTGCTATGAACATAGCAGAGCATGCATCCTTATTACATGGTGGGGAATCCTCTGGGTATATGCCCAAAAAGAAAATGGAGAGAGCATACATTACCAGCTTAATGACACACCTGAAAGCCCTGGAACAAAAAGAAGCTATTTCACCCAGGAGGAGTAGAAGGAAAAGAGTATTTTAAAACTTAATTATTTATTTGGGGGAGGGGAAACGGTTCCCACCGTGCAGAGGAAAATTTTCAGAGTTAGTTCTTGCCTTCCACTATGTAGATTCTAGGGATCAAACTCGGGTTGTTCTGACAAGCACCCTTACTTATTAATCCATCTTCCTAGGCCCGGAAAGTATTTATTACAGTTAAGAAAGAGATTGAATTACGCTAATACACAAAATAAATAAATACACTCACAGTTTATCTTAGAAAAGGTGAGAAAATGATGGTGGTATATGAGTGTCTGAAATTGGGGTCTCCAGCAGAGTTAGAAGAGTTGCTGAAGAGAGATCTAGATGGATCAACCCAACGCAGATCTTTTGGTTACCACCTCCCAGGTTCAATGGCTGCTTTTAAAGATGGCAATCCATCTTTTATCTGAAAATATGCAGAAAACTAGACCTGGGTGAAAATGACAGGCTTTCTTTTCCCTGTGTCTAGTGAGTAAGGATGGAGACAAGTTAAGGTTTCTCTGGCTATTTAGAAGGAAATTTCACAAGTGTGGAAGACCAAGAATTAAGAGTTCTTGCTGCTATGAACTCAGGGACACAGGAGAATGAATGTGTGTTTCCAGAAGGAGTGTGTCCTGTACGGTGGCTTAGCAGTTTCATCTACCCAGCCTTTTCTTTCCACAGTCACTGAAAATATGTTACTACTTCCTTGTCAGGTACTAGTGCTGAGTGCTGGCACTCCAGACTGTGCAAAGATACAATACTTTGTGCAATGCAATGCAATGCAATGCAAGGCAAGGCAAGGCAAGGCAAGGCAAGGCAAGGCAAGGCAAGGCAAGGCAAGGCAAGGCAAGGCAAGGCAAGGCAAGGCAAGGCAAGGCAAGGCAAGGCAAGGCAAGGCAAGGCAAGGCAGTGCAGTGCAGTGCAGTGCAGTACAGTAAAGTATGGTACAGTACAATACAATACAATACAATACAATACAATACAATACAATACAATACAGTTCAGTACAATGAGACAGATTACCAGCAATTGGGGTTGACTCAGAACATTAGTTATCATGTAGGCCAAAGGAATGGCGAAGGGATTCTGGTTTTGGGGGGAAGTGGAATTGATATGGTTATACAGGGCTTCAGAAAGCCTTATTTAAGCCAAATAGTTCTTCAAATTGGACAACTTACTTAATTTTAACTGTGTCTCAGTTTCTTCATCTATGAACTCTACAGATAGAATTAAATGATAAACGGAAAGAACAATGTCTCAGTATGTGCTAGGATCTTTATCCATTCATCTTCCAAGGGACATTTTGGATGCTTCCAACTCTTGACTACTGCGAATGAAGCTGTAGCAAACATGGGTGTATATGTCACAACCTTGAAAAGTGTGATTCTGTCTTGTGTGCAGCATGGAGGAACTTTGAGGACATCGTGCTAAGTGAAATAAGCCTGTTTCAGAAGGATAGACGCTGGATGATTTCACACAGATGAGTCAAACTCATGGCAACAAAACATTGAGTGGCAGGTGCCTGGGGTGGGGGAGGGGGCAATTAATTGCTGTCTGATTGTCATGGAATTTCAGAGTTGTCTTAGTCACAGTTTCTATTCCTGTACAAACATCATGACCAAGAAGCAAGTTGGGGAGGAAAGGGTTTATTCAGCTACTTCCCACATTGCTGTTCATCACCAAAGGAAGTCAGGACTAAAACTCAAGCAGGTCAGGAAGCAGAAGCTGATGCAGAGGCCATGGAGGAATGTTACTTATTGGCTTGATTCACCTGGCTTGCTCAGCTTGCTTTCTTATAGAACCCAAGACTACCAGCCCAGGGATGGCTCCACCCACAATGGGCCCTCCCACCCTTGATCACTACTTAAGAAAATGCTTTACAGCTGGATCTCATAAGTGCAATTCCTCAAGGGAGGCTCCTTGCTCTGTGATAACTCCAGCTTGTGTCAAGTTGACACACACAACCAGCCAGTACAAGGGTTGTAGAGAAAATCTCCTAGATATCCACCACACAGCAACGTGGCTAGGGTTATGGTGTATATATATGCTTGTGAAGGTCACAACTCTCATACTGTGCTTTTTACCACAGAGAAAAGGCTTAAACAAGCATATATATATATATATATATATATATATATATATATATATGCTTTCTGAATATTTACATTTGTAGAAAATGGATAAAAACAAGAAAGGGTAAAGGGTGACTGATATTTAGCAAACAAAAAAAGATGTGTCTAAGAAATAAGGAGAAAAATTCTACCCTATCAATAAAGTTTTATTTCTTAGAACAAAGAGATCTGAAACAAATGTGGGCAGGATATTACCTCAGCAAAGAGAGAGATGGGTATGCATTACTGCTCATCAACTTTTATGACGCTTGAAATATTTAACAGTAGTAATTAAGAATAAGGTCATGTTTAACAGAAGGTTTGGCATAGGGAAAGGCTCAGAATGTTTCAGCCGAACAACACAAATGAAAATCCAAAGCTCATTCAGAAGTCCAGAACCAGGAGAGTGAGCTCTGGTTCCCACACAGCTCATGGCTCTATGAGGCTGGTGTGTATGTGTGTGTGTGTGTGTGTAAGAGTCAGGACTGGAGAAGAGAACTAGGGCACAGTTATGAAGAGTTGCCACATCCTAGTGTTATGAAGAGTTGACATATCCTAAAAGGTCTCAAATATCCAATTGATGGTAAATTCAGTATTTCCAATGTCCACACACAGTGTTAGACCCACCTTTCTATAAGAATTGTCTTGGCAAGTCTCCTAATGCTTTAGACACCCGGGACCCATGGGAGGTTCTGGAGAGACCCTGATATAATGCATTTTCCCCAAGATCAACATCTGAGAGCCTATGACCAGCTGGCCAAGCCTAGGCATGCCTTCCCCTTTGCCATGTTGAAGGCTCCCTAGGGCAAGCATTATGAAAATGGAGCCTAGTGAGCCAAATAAAAATTCCCAGGAAATATAAAGCTGCAATGAGTTATGAAACACAAAACACAGTAAACACTGCAGGAAGTTAACGAACATGGGCATCTCTTCCTCCGGGATGAGCTGTTGTGCAGGGCACAAATCACCCTTGGCAGTTTCATGGGCCTCTCAAGGGCTTCAAATAAAGTTTGCTATGTTAACTCAAATTATTGCCTATTTCATGAAAATCCTAAGTAGTCCGTGCTAAAGGCTCCCATGGCACCTGTCCTATGCTTTGGATTTGAAATGCCCTCCCCTGGTCCATTTGATGTCCAATGACCCCAACCAGGATGTTATATAATGACTCCATTTATAAACTAGGGAAACTTAGGTTCAGGGTCCAATATTCCAATTCAGGCTGGTGTGGTCCCAAGGTCTATATGCTTCTGTGATCCCTGTATCAGGACTCTTAAGCATTTGACATTTCTTTAACCAGGCACTGGCTTGTCCCACTGACATTTACACTGGGCATGCCTGGTATACGCCCCACATCTGCTGAAGCCTCCCTGGTGCTTTTCCTGAGTGGGTACAACTAACAGATGCAGGGCCTTCTGTTGTACAAGATTAGCCCTCTGGACAGACTGCCACCATCTCTATTAGATCAACCGTGCCTGATTTCAAAAGACCACCCCAGCTGGGTTTCCTAGAAGGAGGGGCAGGGAGGGTTATGGGATCACCACCAGAGTGTCCAGATACTCCTTACAATCAGTCATATGCAATTCTGTGGTAATTGTCTGTGACCTAAGTGACAGATTAATGTGTATGGACAGGGGAAGGCATGGGGCTTAGGGGATGGAGGGAGAGCTTCATCCTTGCAGTCCTGTGAGGTTCACTGTCCATTCTGCATGCAGATCCTCCACTGGGGTGATTTAAGATCACTCATGCTCCTGCCCCTAATCCCTCATCGTTCTACAGGCAAGCCTGATAAATTCTTTGGTTCCCCCTCGATGGACCTCGGTGGAGGAGTTGCACCTTAGCTTGCCACTGGGACCTTAAGAAGAGGAGGAGAAGGAAGAGGAGGAGGAGGAGGAGGGGAGGAGGGGAGGAGGGGAGGAGGGGGAGGAGGGGAGGAGGGGAGGAGGGGGAGGAGGAGGAGGAGGTAGCTGTCTGTGTCCTTTTGGGAAAGAAATTTTAGCAATAATCCCCTTGGAGACAGATTAAATGGGGCACTGTAAGGAGGTGTGACCAAAGGAGATGTCACAAGGTGACAAGACACACCTCCGTGACCAATCAGCCAAATGAAAGCTTCCTCCCCCACACTTGCTTGAAAGCAGTGGGGTGAGATGCAGACAAAACATTAAAAAAAAAAACAAAAAAAAAACAAAAAAACAAAAAAACAAAAAAACCTCATATCCTCAATCCAGCACGTCAGCATCTAGCAACAAACCCTGAAGAAATAATCACAGTCGTGTGTGGCCACTGAGGCAAAAGCAGGCTTGCTTCTGTGTTGCAATAATGAAAACTTGGAACCAACTTGAATACCCAAGCAAAGGGAATCGCTGGAATAAATTCTGGTACCTGAATTCCGCAGGACGCTCTGCAGCCATTAAAAAGCTGCTCTGGGATAGCGTTCAATCACGAGGAAAGCTGTTCACAATGTGTTGGGTATATGAAACAACTTTTAAAAATGCCCCACAGGGGTGCTAAATTAAATAAGCAGAGGCCTTTAGCTAGAGGCCTTCAACTACACTGTAGCTTGTTTCATATAGATGAACCGAAGCCTAAGAGCCCTTTTTATTTTTAGGTTTTGGTACTAAGTGACCAGGCTTCAGCCAATCATGAACTGAGTTTTAGCCGATCCGAGGTAGCCACTGTGTCGGAGAAATGTCCAGCTGTAGCCAATCAGGTAATCTCTCAGCTTTTCTTTTGGATCTGGCTTCTAAAAGCCAACCTCTCCCACTGTGACTCTGCCCACCCTCTGACTCTCAGGCTGCTTTTGAGTTCGGTAGACTCATGAGTTGTCCTTTGCCCAAATGAATGCTGCTACCACTGTCTAAAGTTGTCCATTGTGTAGAGGTCTTAAAGAACTGCGTGAAAAGTGTGGTCTCATCTGAGAAGTGAGAAAGGCTGAGGCTGGAGAGATGGACCAGCAGTTCAAAGTCCTTGCTGTTCTTCCATGGAAACCAAGCTCGGTTCTCATCAGCCATGCCAGGGGCTCACAGCAACCTGCCACTCAAATTCCAAGGAACTGGATACCCTCTTATGACCTTACACAGGTCAATCTTTATAGATAGCAGTGTGTGCTACACAGATACACACACACACATTTTTTTAAAACAGTGAGAATTTTTTCTTTTTAAATGAAAGGAAATGGCAGCGTTTTATTATTGTACTGATTTTCCCACCTCTGTTCTTTATGTTTCCATAATGGTTATGTTTTACTTCTGCAGACAGAAAAAAAAAAAAACCCATAATGTTGTGCAAACAAAAAAAGTCACAGACAACTAGGAAGGATATGACTGGTGAATATATACAAGGCCAGCTTCCCCTACTAACCTCTGGCTGCCTTCCATACCTTCCGACCCAGTCCAATGCTTTAGAAGAAGGACAAGGACTCACTATGTTTTAAACAGGTATTTCAGGGCTTTCCCGGAAGTGCAGAATTCTCTGTGTTCCTTGCTCTGTCATGTCAGAGGAAGCCTAGTTTCAACACCTCCGAGTACTCAAAGGGTGTTCTTAACTCATCGGACATGCTTCTGTTTCTCTAACCCTTACTGAACCCATAGATCTCCTCCCCGGGTCAAGCTTTTAGAAGAAACAAAGAGGAAGTTGAAGAGCCACCACATCTGGAAAGATTCCTACATGCTGAGAAGTTGAAAGAGGAAGTGAACTTTCCCAGAGTCCCTTGCAGGAGGGCTGCAGCCTGTGAGTGCTGCCATGCTTAGACCCAAGGAACAGAGCTAACCACCTTTTCAGTCAGGTGGGGGCCGGAGCAGACAGGGAGGATGTAGGTCGAAGGCTGTGGGCAGAAGGGGTGGAAGGCACCCCCTCGGCGCCAAAACAGCAGACTGTCAGAGACAAGTAATTTCTTGGGAGAATTTACATGCATGCAGCAGCAGCAGGTAGCCATGACCGCTGTCTTTGCCCTGATTACAAAACGCTTCCTTGGTCTTTTGTGTGAGCAGAGGAAAATCTTGTTAGGATGCTCAGCCAGATATGGTGGGGGAAAGGGGCAAAAAGGAAGAGTTGTTAGACTTGAGGGTTTCTCTGGGCAAAGCCATGCAAACCTCTCTTTCCTGATGCCCTATCTTACTCCATGAACTTCCTGGCCCAGACCCAACCTTCCAGTGGAGAGCCTTCTCCGCCCCCCTCGGCTATATATGGCACCCATCAGCATGAGGGAGCATGTCCGGGCACCCAGTCCTCCAACCGAGAAGCCCCCCATTGTGCTTGCTTTGGCACAGCAGCCAGTTTTCTCCGGGTGGTGCAGCTACTTTGTGCTCATCTCTTTCCTTCATTCCTTGAGTGGGAAGTTCATTCTCTGAGGGGGGAACCCTGTCTGCCTGCTCACTGCCATAACCTAGTGCTTAGGAAAATGCCTTGTAACACAGTGTGATTCAACGGAAAACTTGCCAAACAAACAGATGAGCAAGGACAGGACTATATCCAGGGTAAAGAAAAGCTCAGGGTTAGGTTCAGACCCTAGGGTTGAGCCCAACTTCACTGCTCACCCTTGGGGGCTACGGCTGAGTCAGGGTTCTGACTATGGTGAGGGATATGCAGCATTGCAGGTTTGCAAAATGCCCGGAGGGCAACTAATATTCTAAAGGGTTCTTTCTTGGTCTATTATTCAGGAGAGGAAAGTTTTGCTGTGAGATGGAGTGAGAGACCATGTTAGGCAGCAAGCAAGGAAACTAATGCAGCATTGCCCCCTTTCTCAGGAAGGGGAGGCAGAGTGGGGCGGCCAGGTTTAAGGACCCCTCTATTATCACACAGATGGGAAGAAAGCCTGGAGCTAAGGTTAGATGTGATCCCCAAATTTCATGTATGAAAAACATAATCTTCAGACCACATGCTAGTGGTATTGGAGAAGCGAGACCCTTTGGGAGAGGTAGGATCTTGAATGGCCTATGGACTAATGAATTCACGAGTGCTGCAAGGACTCTTCGGTTGTAAAAGCCCCCTCTTCCTCTCCATTCTGCTTTACAAAGTGGGCCCTTTGAATGTTTTCATGCAGCAAGAGGTCACTATCAGATATCAGCGCCACCATGGATTCATTATAAATCATCCATTAATGGAAAATGGACCATGGCGACCTGTTATGGTCTCTGCTCGTGAAGACAGAGTTGATGTCTCTGCGATCAGGCCCTGCGTAGGTACCAGAACAAACTGCACGTCCACCACCAATGCTCAGCAGCTGCTGTGGCTGAACAGAATGATGACCTAGCTGGGTTTCCACATTCTATAGCCCATACCACCTCCCTGCCTGGAGTCAGTCTTTGCATCTTTCCACACACACTGCTGGAGGAGGAAAACCAGGCTAGGCATCTTGGCATCTTCTCTTCCGCGTGCTGCAGTAACTCTTCAGACCTCCCAACTGGCCAGGCTTGCAGAAAAAGAGAAAGCTCAGCCAAACAGGACAGCACATTCTGGGCAGAAGGGGGAGGACAGAAAAAGACGAGCTGGCATAGGGAAGGAGTGAAGGGAGCACAGGGCTCACGGGGAGCTCGGAATAAAGAAGAAACTAACGTGAGGTGCTGAGGAGCAGGGCAGAGTACAGGGTAAGGGCTGGGAGGCCTGGTTTCCAGCTGCCCATTTTTTGTGGCTTTAGGCCAGTGGTTTCTCTCTCTGAGCACCTGCTTGCTCTCTTGCCCCCCGATGCTATCCACTCATTGGCTCATTAATGCCTCCTTTGTGGTGTTGTAGAATTTGGGGATTCAGCAAGGAACAGAGGGAGCAAAAGCCATATTATCATATCATCATATCACATCATACATAGAGCATATCGTATCAGTCCTTATAGGTACAACGAATACAATTAGTAAAATATTTTACAAATTAGTTTGGGATAAGGAGAAAAAAATAAATCAGAAAAAGAGGTTAGGGAATCAATTCTGAAAGGATGATTATGACAGTTCATTTTAATTATCAACTCGATGCAATCTAATCACCTGGGAAGAGAGTCTCAGTGAGGGATCGTCTAAAGCAAATTAGCCTGTAAGCTTATTTGTGGGAAATTATCTTGATCTGTTAGCTGAGATGGGACGACCCACCTGCCATTCTTGGGGCACTGGACAGTATGACAAGGAGAAAGCTGGGTCGGAGCTGAGCACACATCCACTCATGATTTCTCTTGGCTGGATGTGGTTAGTGGCTGCTGGCTCCTATCCTTTGACTTGCGTTCAACAACAGAGCATAATCTGGTTTCATGAGCTAAAATAAGCTCTTTCCTCTCATAAGTTGCTCTTGTCTGGGCGGTAACGAAACTAGGACAGAAATCTCTGAGTCAGGACCCACAGAAGTGCGAGAGGGAGCCAGGACTCAACCAAAACTTCCCCAGTCAGAGAGATTTCTAAGGGAAGAGCTGCTTGTGAGGTGGACTTGTGGGCCTCCAGCCTTTACACCCTCAAGGTGGCCCACTCGCTGAACATCCCCTCACAGGCCTCCCTGCTTCGCATCAGCTCTGTGGTCTTCCCTTCACACATAGCTGGTCAGAATGACTTTCACATATGAGCATATGCCGTGACTTCCTGCTCAGAAGCACCAAGTGCTCCCCACGCTCAGGTCAAGTTCATACTGTACAGTGGTCTTTCAGTAGTTTCTCAAGCTGTTCCCTTCTCTTCAGTCCAATGTACCCCTTCCCAGTCACATTGCCTTCGCAGCAAGTTCTGGGCTATCAAAGCAAACCTTAGCCTCCAGTCTGGATACTTTCCCCACAGTGACCCCATGTTGGGCCTCCTGGCTCTCTTAGACACTATCTATTCAAGTCCAAGTCCCACCTAAGCTACCCCTCCCACCTTCTATCTCCTTGCTGTACTCTGCTTCTGTGTCCCATCAGTTTCCTAGCTTGAGACATGGCCCCTAATAGATCAAATGTCTACTGTATACTAGGCCCCCCTTGAAACAACCCAGAATCAACTCATCTTCCCCCAAATTCCATGAGGATGCTCATATTAACCACATGTTGTCGATCAATTATCCTGAGAGCCATAGAGGTTGGGAAATTTGCTTAAAGTCCCGCAGCTGGTGAGTATCAGTACAGAAGTCACATTGGGGACTTCCGTGGCCGGTCACAGCATGGGCCATTTCAGCAGTCACTCTGCCACAGTGGAAATGTCCTGCATTTGTGCTGCTTCATGCAGCACATGGGACTGTAGAACACATGAGGTATGTGCTGCCAAGGAAGATAGCCTGGAACTCTATTTCACCCTTGTTTCCTTTAGACTAGGCAGCCAGGCTGGTGGCTAGTGTATCACAGAGACCCGGAGCTCTACTTGCCCCTTTGTTCTTGTCTGTCACACAGGCATTGAATGGCTCTTTGTCTCAGTCTCCTTGTCTCACTGTTTGGGATATGCTCCATGCGGTTGTGGGAGCATCTTTGGGGGTACTAGTTTCACCTCTATGGAAATACCACAATCTTTATTTTACACAATCTATGCATATCCTCCTATGTGCTTCAAATCATCTGTGTGTGACTGAAACATCTGATGCAATGTAAATAACCATTAACTATGTGCTTTAGAGAATGACAATGGGGAAAAATCCACACTGGTTTAATTCTCTTTTGCAAGTTTTCAATCCACAATTTGTTGACTCTACTGATACCAACCCGTGCATAAAAAGACTCTCTCTCTCTCTGTCTCTCTCTCCCATACACACACAGAGACACTCACTCTCATACATATATGTATGTATAGTATAATCACATGCGTATAACACACACACACACACACACACAGAGAGAGAGAGAGAGAGAGAGAGAGAGAGAGAGGAGAGAGAGAGAGAGAGAGAGAGAGAGAGACCCTGGCACAAAGTAAATATAAATGCTAATTAATTATCCTTATCACCATCACTATTGCCTATTAGGCCCTTTTAGACCAATGTTGTTTGTTCATTTCTGAATCTCATTACAGCCTTTGGTGCAAAGCAGATGTTTAACAAATATTTGTTTAATTAGTGGGTAAGTGAGCTGAATTAGGCATGGATCATGAACAAGATTATGGAGACACAAGGACATGGCTCTGCTGGGAGCCCAGCATGGAGCCCCGCTGAGTGAAGATTATCAATACCCGCGTGGGTCCACTGACAACCTAGACAAATGGATGAGAACGTGCTTTCACAAGAATTTTCTTTGGCTAGGGTAGGGAGGAGCAGTGTGGTTGAAACAGAACATCTATAGCAAAAAGATACCTAGGGCTGTCACTGGGGCCAAGACCCTTTAGGACCCCAACCTTCTGTAATGAAAGAAAGCCTTTGGATCCACTTCCCAGGGTTCAGCTCTAAGCATTACTATGTTGATGGACCTTGTTTGTGTGCAAACAATCTAGTGACATTGTTATGAGAGGCAGATGACAGACCTGATGGCAGTGACTGCCTCAGAGTTTAGCATGATGCCCTGTGTCTTAGGTCTTGTAATCCCATGTTGGACAAGGTTAAAGTTCTGCAGGACATGCCTACAGTCAGCCTGAGTGTGCCTGCATTGCTCCCATTCCTTGACTAGGGAAGTAGGAAAACGTAACCCCTTCAGCTTCCCTTTCTTCCTCTTCCAAGCCATGTCCAGTGTGCTTATGTAACAGACAAGTTCATCTGCATGGCTGCCACAGTCAGGGACTTTACCAGCTGTAGTTTACCTCCAGTCACCTTGCAGACATGTGGATGTAAACCTAGTTCTAAGGCTTAGCACCCTTAGCATGAGTCATAGTTGCATCATTTTGAGTCCTTCACTGCCCAATTAGGTCATGGGGTTCCTGTTGGTGATTTCAAATCATTGTGACTAGAAAAAACATTTTCATCTTTCATCTGTCCTCAGACAGGATGTCATGAAGCTCCCACAGCCAAAAGATATGGTCTGTTCAGCTTACAGGGTACCTGTCTGTCTGTCTGTCTATCTATCTATCTATCTATCTATGTATCTACCTATCTATCAATCATCTATCAATCATGTATCTATTACCTATCTTCCATTATCTAATGTTTACCTGTCATCTCCCATCCATCCATCCACCCATGCATCTATTATCTATCTTCCATTATCTATTATTTATCTGTCATCTCCCATCCACCTATCTATCTATCTATCTATCTATCTATCTATCCACAATACCCATAATATCCATAGATATTATATATTTATCATCTCTTATCCATTCACCAATCCATTCTTCCACCCATCTACCCATGCACTCATCTGTATGTCTATCCATCTATCCATCTTCTCTTCATTCACCCACAAACACATTTGCCCATTCACCCATCCACCCATCTATCTATGCACTCATCTAACTTATCTGTCTGTCTATCCACCCATCTGTCCATCCATCCATCCATCATCTATCATCTATCTATCTATCTACCTACCTACCTATCATCTTTCCATTCACCCATTCACCCATCCACCCATCTACCCACCTACCCATCTATCCATCTACCCATCCACCCATCCACTCATCCACCCATCCATCCATGTGTGTCTATCTATCCATCCATCCATCCATCCACCTACCTACCTACCTACATACTTACCTATCTACCTACCTATTAGATCTTTTCAGCTGACTACATGAAGGAGTTACACTAGCCTAAGAGTTAAGAGTAGACTAATTCCAATTGGTTATGTTACAAAAGTTGTGGTATTTTTAAAGTATGAAAAATGACAGAAGGGAAATTCTCCTCCCTGCAAATATTCTTACTTAAGCTTCAGAGAGTCATAGCACTTACAACTCATAAGTCCACAGCAGACCATCCTTAACCAACCTGGTCTCTGTCAGAAGGTGGCATGTGTCACACTGCTTACCTTGTCACTGAATATTCTGTGTACTCAACTCATTGACAGTACCACTGCAGGCAAATGATCCCTTGGATAGTGGTTCCTGGATGTTTCTCTGCTGAATTATTACAGTGCCAGCAGGAAGCAAGTCATCGTCCATACTCTTATCAACAAAGGGGCCAGAGTGTCAAGGGTCTAGGCTTGCAGAAGGTGGCTATTGGTAGAGAAAGCCAGAATGTCCAGAGGATAGAGGATTGAAGAAAAGGGAAGTAAGTCCTTAGAGATGACTCAGCGACAGGGTTTCTTTTTCTTTCTTTTTTCTTTTCAGTTAAAGTTAGTTGATGAATTGGTTTCCTGTTGCTTCTATAAGGAATTACATCATCTTAGATCAGTGCTCCTGATCTTTCCTAATGCCAGGACCCTTCCTTGTGTTGTGATGACCCCCACCCCCAGCCATAGATATATTTTGTTGCTACCTCATAACTATAATTTTTCTGGTTATATGAACCATAATGTAAATATCTGATATGCAGGATATTTGATATGTGACCCTCAAGGGTGTCTCACTCTACAGATTGAGGATAACTGTCTTAGAGACTTGAATCCATATAAATGCACACAGTTCTCAGATCAACAACCTGATGTTCTTCCTTGAGCTAAAATCAAGGGCTCTTTTTCTTTTTCCAAGTACTGAGACAGTGTCCTTCTCTTGACTTTCAGAAGCTTCTAGATATCACCAATGTCTGGCTCTTTCCTTGTCTCAAAGCTCAGCAGCAGTATCTTTCTGTCTTTAACTGTTAGACACAGCTCCCTTTCTTCTGTCTCCACCTTCCTCCAAGAACCACCAGGAGCAGCAAGCCAGGCTGTTTCAGATTTCCCACTTCATTTTACAGTCTTTACGAATACACAAGAAAGCCTATACTGTTCCTTAGCTTTCCCCATCCTTGTGGGAAACTAGGGCACAGAGAAGTGAAGTGGGTTGCCCAAGACCACTCAGCTGTAGACTAGTGGTAGAGGGATACGGGGGGTGTTATTGTAACTCCTCAGTCTGAGGTTTCACCCTTATTAAGTTCTGTCTTTCAAAAGAGATGACAACTCGTGCTTTCAAACTTCTGATGGTAGTAGATAGAGCTGGAGCTGAGAGACATATCCTTTCAGATCTATAGAAATGAGCTGTACTCATACTGTGGTCCCAGATTCACCCTGAAAGCTGCCAAAACAGGAGCAATGTTACCCCCAGCCCCCAAACAGGGTTTGTTCTCATTTGAGGAATTCTGGGCTTGAAGCTTCTTAGATGAGACTTCCTGAATCCCAGAGAGAATACACATGCAAAACAGGCTGGCAGTGTCCATTCCTTGGTCACAGGATATGAAGGGGACTGTGTGGGAAGAAAAGATAGAATACATCTGACATGGGCTGGAGAGATGGCTCAAAGGTTAAGACTGCTAGTTGTCATCAAAAGGACAAAACGGCAACCAACAAATTGGGAAAAGATCTTCACCAACCCTACATCGGACAGAGGGCTAATATCCAATATATACAAAGAACTCAAGAAGTTAGACCCCAGAAAACCAAATAACCCTATTAAAAATGGGGTACAGAGCTAAACAAAGAATTTTCACCTGAAGAACTTTGGATGGCTGAGAAGCACCTTAAGAAATGTTCAACATCATTAGTCATTAGGGAAATGCAAATCAAAACAACTCTAAGATTTCACCTCACATCAGTCAGAATGGCTAAGATTAAAAACTCAGGAGACAGAAGGTGTTGGTGAGAATGTGGAGAAAGAGGAACACTCCTCCACTGCTAGTGGGATTGCAAGCTGGTACAATCACTCTGAAAATCAGTCTGGCGGTTCCTCAGAAAACTGGACATGACACTTCCGGAGGACCCTGCTATACCGCTCCTGGCCATATACCCAGAGGATTCCCCGGCATGCAATAAGGACACATGCTCCACTATGTTCATAGCAGCCTTGTTTATAATAGCCAGAAGCTAGAAAGAACCCAGATGTCCCTCAATGGAGGAATGGATACAGAAAATGTGGTATATTTACACAATGGAATACTGCTCAGCAATTAAAAACAATGAATTCATGAAATTCTTAGGCAAATGGTTGGAACTGGAAATATCATACTAAGTGAGGTAACTCATTCACAAAAGAACACGCATGGAATGCAGTCACTGATAAGTGGATATTAGCCCAGAAGCTCAGAATACTCAAAACACAACTCACATATCAAATCATTCCCAAGAAGAAGGAAGGAGAGGGAGGGCCCGGGTTCTGGAAAGGCTTGATGCAGCATTGTAGGGGATTGCAAGGACAGAGGAGTGGGAGGGGTTGATTGGAGAATTGGCTGAGGGAAAAGGGCTTATGGCACTTAGGGGGAGGGGGGAACCGGGAAAGGAAAAATCATTGGAATGTAAACAAAGAATATAGAAAAAAAGAAAAAAAAGACTGCTGGTTGTTTCTTCAGGGGACATTGGTTCAGGTTCTAGTGCCCACTTGGTAGCTTGTAACTGTCTATAACTCCCAGTTCCAGGGTATCTAAGACCTCCTTCTGGCTTCTGTGAGCACCAGGTATGCAATGTGTGTGTGTGTGTGTGTGTGTGTGTGTGTGTAGGCAAAGCATTCCTTCACATAAAAATACATTTTAAAAAACAGATTTATTTATTTTATGCATCTTTAAGTACATTGTTGTTGTCTTCAGATACACCAGAAAAGGGCATTGGATCTCATTACAAATGGTTGTGAGCCGTCATGTGGTTGCTGGGTATTGAACTCAGGACCTCTGGAAGAGTAGTCAGTGTTCTTAACCACTGAGCCATCTCTCTAACCTCAAAATACAATTTTTAAAATGAGAGAATACTTGTGGCATGAAAGGAACAGAGGGACCGATGGGGCAAAAAGAAACAAGTTGTGGGGCAAGAGATTGGCAGGGAGGAAGATCAGTTAAAATGACGTGTATATATAAAAATGCCATGATGAGATAGATCACTTTGCATGCTAATTAGAAAACTAACCCTCCCCGGCCCCCATCTCTAAAGATACTCTAAGATACTCTAAAATAAGATAACTCCTAACAATGGTGGCAAGTGCTTGGAGAGACTTGCCTTATTAGAACCTGGTGCTTTTATTGGTCTATCCCAAGTTTTATCTAGAGCTGGGAACCTATGTCATCTCCCTGGCTAAAGACCAACCGGAGCCCAGTTCTGGTAAGGCAGCATAAGGCAGGGCTCTGAGCCTCCCCACCCCCACCCCCTGCTCCCCACCCCTCCCCCCTCCCCTGCAGACAGCAGCAGCTACTGAGCTCAGTGGATTGAGTAAGTGGCTCTTCCATTCTCACACTTTCCTGCCTGACTCAAGTTCTGCTGACAGGATCCTGCGCTCTCGCTTGATACAAATAGAGTTATCATTTTCTGGGACAAGCAGAGAATAGGGAATTCTGCCACTGAGAAAGATGAGGCAGGGCGGGGACAAGGGCGACTCATCAACACCAGGAGGTGGGAACAGATTAATGGTACCCTTGCGTTTGTATTCTCTGGGAATGGCCCCAAGGCGTGCACAGGGCTTAGAGTCTTATGAACTGAGCTCCCCCGGCTGTCAGCAGCATCCCTGTTCCCTGGTAATGTGTCTGATCCCCCTCTGACGGTACTCCATGGGAGCTTGGTAGATAAGTCCTGCAGGATTGTTTGTGTTTCCTTTGTATTTGTCTCTAAAGAGAAGCAGGCAGAATTCATCAGCTACTGAGAGGATCATGGCATGCTAGCATAAAGGGAAAAAAAAGAACTCTCATTGTCTGGGGAAAGGAAACAAACTGGAACTGTCTCTATATTGCATCAGGTATAGCCCAGGCATGTACCGGTAACAGCTTCATTTACCAACAAAAGCATCATGAAGGATGCTAAGTGTTGTTCAGGTCCCCTTTAGTGATAAGAAGATCTGGGGCTGTAGCATACTCAAGGTCCTGGGTTCAATCCCAGCTCTACAAAGTAAATATATGGTGTGTGTACCCACTTATGATTTTAAAAAGAGCTCAAAAGTCAGACACTGCACGGGTGGGACTTTGCCACCAGGCAGCCTGTGGTCCTCTGCGTAGTTAGTCAAGGCTACCCCCTTTATTCCATTTTATATTGTATGGGCAAATTGAACAGTAGTATCCACCTGTTCTTGCAGAGTTAGGGTACTGAGGATACAGGCAACAGAACTCAAGTGGAACCTGACCAACAAGGCAGTTGACTAGAACGATCCAGGGCCTTCAAAGATCCGCAAGCTCAGTTTTCAGAATCAGCCCTGAAGTGAAAAGAGCCAGTGACCTCATTGGAGGCCTCAATGGGAAGGTTGGAAGTTAGCAATCTTTTCCCTTCCCCAGTTTCTCCTTCTACTCCAGTTTCTCCTCTACCTCCTGTTTGGGGGCTGTGTCTCTGCTTGCAACACACATTTGAAGGACTGACCCTGCACCCCGGAAACAATATCGGACTCTAAGCCTGCTGCTCCTTCTTCTCTAAAGAAGACCATGAGGAAACATAGGGCCTTCATTTTAGAAGAACTCAAAGAAAGAGGATTCCAAAGCTTGGTGGACATAGCTGGTAAGAACTGTTCCGGGTGTAAGATTTCTACCCCAGGAAACTATGTCTCTCTTGGCACCAGACTTGACATCGTACCTCTGGCTCTCAGTGAGGCTTTCGATAAGCAGGCAGACTTCTTTTGCCTTTCTTTTCCATCTGTTAAGTGGGTACACATACCATGGTCCCCTCTTGCACAATGATTGCAAGAATTCCGTGATATAATTATTAGAGACCTGTCTGCCATTTCTTCTTTCAAACTGTGGGGACCCTGGGGAAGTGATAGTGGTTTTCAGATGCTTCGGCCTCACCTAAAACCTACATTAATCCCCCAGTTTTGTTATTCTTTTTAACCTCAAATCCCCCTTTCATAATAAGAGGCAGCTGGACTAAACTTTGACTTTGTCGCCAGGAGTTTAAATTCCTTTTTTTTTTTCTTGGACTCTACTACCCTCTCAGTTCTGCCAAGTTCCAGTTTGTCCATGAAGAAAGCAAAGGATTCTCACCTATTAGGGAGAGAAGCTTGCCTTCCTCCCTTAACCCTGCCCAACCCACCCACCCACCCTTCCTGGCACTTGGGGAATTTCATTCTACAGCATACTTATCTGAGTTGAGCCTACAGAGAAAAAGAGAAGGTCTGACAGGAAGCCCAAATAAACACTTCCTCCCATTCACCCCAGCTGAAGAGCCGAGCAGAGAATCAAAGTGAGGAGAATTGAAAAAAAAAAAAAGAAAAGAAAAGAAAAGGAAAAAGAGAAATTGTCAGTCATAAGGAAGTGGAAAATATCACCAGGCCTAGGGCAGCTCACTCAAGTTTTCCTCCTGTGTTATCCATGGATGGGGGCGGTAAGACCAGTGTCTTGGATGGGTGGGAGGGACCTCTCAGTGATTGTGGAGACAGAGTAGTTATCTGGAGAAAGGCTGAGGCGGGACTGGGTAAGCCATTTACACTATCTTCTATTCTACAGCCCCTTGAAATGCTGGGAAGTGCTGGGCCTCTCCTCGTGGCGATGGTTTGGGATCCTGCCCCTGTTCCCTGTATGTTTTGGAAGGTGATCTTTATTCTGCACCATAGTGTCAGGTGTCAGGTGCCCAGCAGCTTCCTTGCTCCTCTTGCCTTTTGTCATTCAGAATGATCCCATGCAGAGAGCCATCTCTGTTGCCTGCCTCTAAGAATGGTGGAAGAACTTCCCTCAGCCTCTGCCTTAAGAAGATCAACATATTCTCATGTGTGACATCTTACTTTGCTCTCTTTTCTGGCCCTGATATGACAATTCCTCAGGATCCTTCCTCCACAGCCACATATAGGAGCAGCAACTTCCTGGTCTCTTTTAATAAGTCACCATTTTTCTTATCTGTCTCTGACCTGTGCTTCTGCTGTGGGTTGAGAGAGAGAGAGAGAGAGGTGGGTGGGGGCTGTACATCTAGACTTGGTGGTGGAGAAGGAATGAACCTTCATTGTTTGTCCCTAGGTTCTAACAGTCAGACATACTGCAAAAACTGCTTTCTTTCCCGAAACTTCTCGATTCCTGTTCTGTGAGCCCCCGCCACTGTCACTGGCTCAAAGCTGTCTTTGTGATGTTCTTATATCATGAGACATGTGGTGGGTGCTCTAGGTCTGCAGATTCTGCAACCAAATGCTCATCCAACAGCAGCTGAGACGTGGTTTTAAAAATTGGATCCACCTTTACCATGGATAGTTTCTTTTCCTTGTCAGAGTCCCCTAAACAACACAGTGTCACAGCACACACAGAACATTGGTATTGCTATTATCAGATGTCTAAAGATGGCTCGAAGTATATGACAGGCTGTGTATGTGTTATGTAAAAGAACTATACCATTTTATATTAGGAACGCTGACAGATTCTGGAGCCAATTTCTCTCCTTGGCTAACCTTTCAACGTGCTTCCTCATAAGCACTAGGTTTCTCTACCTGGTTGAGGTTGAGTGAGACAGGATAAGACTGGTTGTCCCTTCACAAGACTCTCCTTTGCTTCCAAGGCTGGGCCTTCTCTGGTCCCCACCTGCTGCTTTGATTCATGCTCAGACCCAAGAGAACAAGCCCTCGACATGAGCCTAGCTTTCCTCCTCCTGATACCACTGCCATCTTGAGCTAAGTGCAAAGGCTTGCTCATTTTCTTATAAAGAGACCTAGCTTGGAATAAGTAAACTGACACATGGTCACAGACATTCTCTTGGTTTCTTGAAAGCCTTTTTGTTTATAACAGCTGCCCTGCCTTGGAAGTTTCTAGAACCCTTCAGTCAGACACAAGAGATGTGAAACCTAAAATTATTGAGAAATCACCCGGAGGAGGGAAAAGTCTAAGTCCTGAGGCTGCAAGCTCTCTCTCTCTCTCTCTCTCTCTCTCTCTCTCTCTCTCTCTCTCTCTCTCTCTCTCCCCACACCCCTGATGCTTTATTTGAGGTATGGGCCTGTGGTCCAAATGACAAGGGACAGATTGGAAAAGACATTTCAGATCAGCAATTCACTAACTTTTTGTAGGCTGCAATCCATAAACTGTCCCTTATGCATATAAGAGATACTGTCCAGGCTCTGCACACAGGCCTGGAGTGAATCCTAACTTCATTCTGGGCATTGGCAAAGTGTGCAGACCTCAGAGGAGACACATGACAAGGGACAGTGGCTCTGGACTTGGGTACATTCTGGACAGACTGGGATGCATAGACTTCTGGAGGCGAGGAGGGGCCAAGCAGGTGCTTCTCCACTCTAACTGTATTGCTCTCTTCTGTGAAGTAGGAACAGTAACTGTGCCAACCATAGGGAGGGGCAGTGTAAAGGTCTCAGCATATGCCCTGACACACTGGAGGGGCTTCCGGTGCTCTTGCACCTCTACTACATTCGTTGTCATTGTCTTAGTCCCTGGCTGCCATGGCGACCTTGTACCCTGTGGACTGCTCATCTTGGCCTCTTTTTATTGGATGATTTTTTTCCCAAAAGAGTGTGATATTCAACAATATCTTTATTCTATCTTCTACTTTTCTGTCTGGTGTTTTTTAAGCCTGAGTTGGGTGGGTAATATTAAAAACAGGACACCTCCCTGACACACACACACATACACACACACACACACACTATTGCTTTGGCTTTAAAGGATGATATGCAATATCCCTTTTCATAGAATTTCTCTATTTTGACTTTAATTGATTGATTGATTGATTGATTGAGGTTCAGAATCCTCACCAATCCACTCCACTCTCCAAGGTCATACATAAAGCCCAGTTCCTTCCATGATGTCTTCTTTCCTTTACTTGAAAGTGGTTTCTCCCCACTTTCAAATGGCTGCCATGCTGCTCATTTGAAAGATGAAGTAATGTCCCTCACGCAGAAGGGAGCTTTGGAGCAGCAGGGCAGTGGTCCATTGAGCATAACTGCAGTTGAACTTCATGTTACTTCCCGGGGCACCTCCTGCAGATCACCATCATGGAGTACATTTCAGGAACTGGGCCTGGCACTATATCCACATCTCATTTAAGATCATAATCAGGTACTGGGACAGCTTCTAGAGGCAGCAGGGCTTCCTGTAATATATAGAAAATGGAAAGCACACATGACTAAAGCTACCCTTGACAAACCTTCAGGAACAGCACTTCAGGTACCAATGGTGCATGATTCAAACATTGGAACAGAGAGCTATGCACATGTGTGTGTCTGTGCATTCCCATATGTGCAGTCATGTATGTGCACATGCATATGGAATACTGACTAACCTATGTTTGAAGTTTGCCTTATTGCACCAAAATATGCCTTTAACCTCAGGTCACACTCACTGCCAAGGGTTGTTTCAGTCTGTGAGAAGTGTATAGCGTCTGAGACTGGAGGAGGAAATGACAGATCTCCCTCTCCTATCTCCAGGCAATATACTCTTTGCCTAGACATATTGATTGGAGAATCAATAGAAAATGCCATATTTGGAAGAAACAATGGTAGACAGAATATAAGGCAAGGAGGCACAGTGTATAGAAGGTGTGCCATCAATAACAACAATTCTTTAAACTTTTTATCTTTAGATCTGCCTGGCAAATGCATCAAAGTTTTATGAGTATAACCTTCTGTTTCCCCGCCTTGCAGATGTGGAAACTATCTACCTAGACTGTCACTCCATGCCCAAGACTACAGTGTGTAAGCATTCTCATTATAAATGGAGCTGGTCCTGTGCCCTGTAGCATCCTTACCACTCCTGGTTGCTAAGGACCCAGGCATCATAACAGAAAGAAGCATCTGGAAGCTGCTCAGCTTTCAATAAGAACAAACTGGTAGGGAAGGAGGTCAAAAAACATTGAGAGACTATCTTCCTTCTGCCACAGTTCACTAGTGGATGAAATTATAGATAATTTTAGAGAACTGTCAAAAAGAGATTCTTATCTGCAAAGACCCAGCCCAGCACAAATATGGTGTCCAGCGTTGGGTGTCTGTAATTCTAATGGAAAAGAAATACTTGAACTGACACTGGAGTTTAACTCGTCCTTTGTTGTCCCCCCTATCTGGCTGAGGTGTCTGGGCCAGTGAGGAATTACCAATCACAATCTCCCCCCTGCACTGCGAGCCCCCAGAGCTGTTCTTCCTTGTTTACTTATTTAGAAGTCAGCAGAGGAAGTGGTAAAGGAAACTAGCTGAGTCGTTTTCTGAGAAGAGACCATATTTGTTCACAGGGGAAGCAGCTGCTTCTGGGGATCTGGCTACAGCAGAAAAGACTCCTCTTCAACAAGGGCACTCCTGAAGGTAGCTGGGGATCAGAAGAGCCGAGGACACCTGGAAGTTCTGGATCTGGGATATTTCTCTGTTCATGGCTGCAGCACCACTCCCCAGGTTGTGAGCCTCTCCCTGAATAGCAGCCATGGCCTTGAAGAATGTTCCCTTTCGCTCAGAGGTCTTAGCCTGGAACCCGGACAACCTCGCTGATTATTTCAGGAAGGTGGGTCTTTCCCTCTTGTGCTTCTGGTGGGGATAGTAGCCCTTCGGTTGAGTGGGCAGAGACTGGAGGTAGAATCTGGAGAGAATGTGGAAGGTGTATGGAATAGTGGTAGATACTAGGAGAGAGACAGACAGACATTGCTTTCTTGGTAATGTGTCCTGTAGAGAAAGATAGAGAGGGAGCCCTCACCTGCCCAAGTCCCTCATACATACTGCCTGTGCATCCAGTGCTCTACATACTGTGTCTTGTCAGTCACAACCCACTGTCACAGGAGTTCAATGTTATCATATTAACAATCTGCATTGACAGTGCTGTGTTGTAACATCATTATTTTGCTCAGCTGAAAAGTCAACTGGGAGTTTAAGTGGTCTAAAGCTCTTGAGTCTTCTGCAGTCAGGTTGCATTGGAGTCGTATCTACTTAACTTTAAAGCACATGCCCTGGAATGGAGAGGCTTACTGTGGTAAAGGCTACTTACTAGAAAGGGAGATCTGGAGTTCTGGGGTAGGAAAATGAAAGGCAGGGCAGAAGGGAAGGACAGAGAGCTGGATGAACACTGGTATTTTGACATCTGTTGTTCATGATCCTGGAAGAAGGCTAGAGTCTCTTTATTGGCCAGAGTCTCATTGGAGCTTTATGAGAATCCTGGAAAGCTGTCTAGAAAGCAGACATAAGCCCCGGGATAGTTAGGGATAGACAAGTTCATCAGACTTAGAAGTCAGGCTGGACTAGAGTTCTACTGTCCTGATTTCTAGGATAGGAGGAGATAGGCAAGATCCTTGTTAACTGCTAACAGGGACTACATGTCTACTTAGGTATATCTCAAGCCATTAAACTCCTCTTAGGCACCCATGCCAAGGAGGTAAGAGATCTTATGAAAGACATGTGCTTCTGTTGTTCACATACCTATAGGCTGGCTTCAAATTCCACTGATAATCCAGGCAGTTATGAAGACAATGTCCTAAAGCTAGGACCATATAAGTCATCTACTTTGGAATCTATTTTTCTAAAGAAATAGAGACCTGAGAGGGTAGAATAGGCTCTTTGGGGGCATATAGTCACTGTAATCTATACAGTGGTTCCTTCCCAACCTACAGTAGGAAATGTGAGCATATTTTACAGAGTGTGTCATGGCAGGAACACTGTGCACAGATCTTGCTATTTGCCACCTTTTGTGACTCTCATTTTGGTTACTTTTCCCCCCCATAAGGTCATGACAAACTTTCAACACAGTGGGTGGAAATGTGATTAGGCAATTGACTTTTAAGGCATGTTTTTGAAATACTTTTCTCAACTAGAAACTGAGCAAGTTAGGACATAAAGGCAGAGTTTTCCATGGCACAGTAAAGTCCTGAATTGGTTCAATAGAGCAGAGAGAATGGTATGGAGAATTAAGGCAGGGAAGTCTGTGGAAGAACCAGGAGGCACAGAAAGGCCCCATTTTCAAGTGTAACTAGGGGATTATGTAATCACACAGTGCCACATAATGCATGGGTCAAGTTCCCTTCTGCACAGGGTGGGCCTTAAGTACAAAGCCACATCCCAGGGACAGGCCTTGTCTTCTGGAGGGAAAGAAACAAGGGTAGGAGCAAGGAAGCTGGGGATGGGGGGATTGGTGATGCTAGAAGGACCATCTGCCTGTCAGAGACACAGATGAGACCCTTAAGATGCCTAGAAAAAGCCCTCTGTGAAATGACCACAGAGTTACTAAAGGATGCTCTTGGAGATCAGTGTGCATTTAAATGGTTGACCAGCAAGTGTAATGCTTACGGAAGCAGTAAGGTTGGGCCACTGTGACTTTTACCCAGCTTTGAGGTCAGATATTCCTTGATTTAAATGTGACCTTTCCAGCTTGGGGACTTCCTTTGGTAGCTTTGCCTCTCTGTACCTGAACTTCCTAATCAGTGAAAGAAAGGCATGAACAGTAACTAACCAGATGAGATGGAGGTGAGGTGGAAAGGAAATGTGTGGGAGTTCCAGGTTCTATTGAATCTTTGTCCTGCCCTTCTAACCAGCACATGATGGGGAAGCTCAGACAGCTTGGGGAGACTGTGTGTCATATTGCTTCAGATATGTGTATATTGCCCTCCATTTGGGATAAAAACCACGAGGATTAAGGCCCTGGTCTACATGTCCTTAACTCCTCCAATTGGTTTAGGCCTGACAGGAGAGTATTCCTGGGTCATACATTATAGTCACGGGCTTTTAGCCATGCGTTCTAACCCTGTTGGGTTTCTACCTCATCATGCGACCTTCAACTAGACCCTTCTCTCTGATTTCTCAGTCACCATCATCTAAAAGCTGAGTAACCACTTGGTCACTGCCTATCAATCTTGAGTGCTAATCAAAATTACTTAGGATGCTTGTTAAAAATACAGGTTTTAGGTCGCAAAACTCAGATCTTGTTGGACTGCATCAAATGTCTAGATTCAAGGCTGGAAATCTAGCTTTGGTTTATAGTCAAAACCAGTACTCTACAGAACCAACAATTCATCTGAGAGTGATCAAAGTGAAATGAATTAAGGGAAGCTGACAATACCAAGAGCCTACTACACACCTGGCATGTCAGTCAAAGAGATGGCAGTGTGCTGCAGATGCTGCCTGCCTTCAACCTTGATCTATATCAGCTTCCTGAGTGCTGTGCTCACTCTGCCCTTCCAAACTAGGAGGTGACAACAATTATATTTTAAAGTTACTATTATTGAGACAGGTCCTTGGAGTATAGCTTAGCTGGTCTTGGACTGACACCTCAGTCTTCTGGATGCTAAGGTTAGAGGCATATGCCACCACACTGAGCTATTTACTTTTTACTTTAAATTTGTACTGGTTTTAAAATTTCCTCCAAAGATGGTCAAAATGTTTATGAGAAGAACCTAAGGTCCTCAGTGGGAAGTATTTTACCTTAAATACTCCAGACCTCAATCTTGGAGGTGTTTTAGATGTCAATTTTTATGCTATTGAAGACAAGGTGGGATGATTGTACACCACAGTCATAGGTTAGCTTTGAAAGCTAACTAAGATCTTAAAAACACTTATTTCTATTCATTTCATCACTCTGTTCTGAGAATTTGACTTCAATAAGTTACCTTACATTAAAAAATAGGCAAATAAATGACCACTGTGAAGTACATGTTATCCAGATGGTGCATTCGGCTGGCTCCTGATTATACACCGTGTACACTTCAGTAAGTCACACTGTTACTTAAAGACTACTCTTCATGGAAACATCAATACCATGCTCTGAAGCTCAGTTGTCACCTATGTCACCTCCCACCTATGCAACACTCTGTGTTTCTCATCCTTCACCCACAAAACTGGAGGATGAAGTGACTGCCAGCTGGTTTGGGCCTGCCACACCCAAAACACCCAGTGCTAACTAGCAGCTGCTGATCTCACTGCAATCTGGCAGCCTGGGAAATGACCTGAACATTCCGTGGTCAAAAATTATGGGAGTGATTCAGTACACAGGTCTTTGATGGTTTGTTTATGTTGTTGTTTTGGGTCATTTACGAGAAAAAAAAGTCACCATAACAAGACTGAATATGAGGTAAATCCTTCATCATGCTCAGAAATAGGTTAAGTTATTTAAATTGCTGAAGTAGGGAACCTGGCCCCTCTTTCAGACCAAGGATCAGGAAGGGGATGGCAAGCCACAAGTACCACAAATTGCTAAGCTGGGGGGGGGGGGAGGCAAGTTGAGGGGAGGCATGAGAGCCTGTGGCACTGATGGCACCTTGCTCCTCTTTGTGCAGCTAAACTACAGGGACTGTGAGAAGGCTGTGAAGAAATACCACATTGATGGTGCTCGATTTTTGGTAAGTTCTCTCCAGTCTCACACATTGAAACCAAGAATATGCTATGTTCTGCCCAACAGCTGCAGGGTCAACTGGTCTACCTAGTCCCTGTGGCCAATGTCTGTGGTCAATGCCCACACAAAGCCCTTTGTTTTGATTAAAGAGTTGGTAAGTCTTTCACCAACTCTCAGTGTCCTGTTCAAGAACCCTGTCAGCTCCTACATAGACAGTAAGATATACCCGAAAGACATATATTAAAGGAATCTGAACATAGTTTAACCTCCCCACCCCCAATACAAATACAGAGTTACACCTTGAAATTCTACTCAACTGCCATGCATATTCAGAGGAGCCCAAAGTAGGTTATAGGAAATACCATTGAAGAACTGGAGATTTTTACTCCTTGTTGCTAACTCTGCATACTCCTTCACTGAGTGGACTAAAGGTTGACCAACCCTCTTCATCTCCATTCCCCCCTAACTACAGAATGTCTATACTGACTGTGAAACAAGCATGTGATGGTGCTATCCCAACTCTAATTCCACAAGCTTTATCTATAGGCCCATGGTTCAGGTCCATGTTGAGTCCATGCCACTAAAGGGAAAGTGACTCAGTTCTGAAGAAGGCAGAGGAACTTGGCTACCAGGGAGGTGGTTGACAAATTGTATGTCCATATGTCATAGCAAAGAAGCTTGGCCATGAGACTCCAAGCTAGTTGAAAGGGACCAAGAGGTCACATGCTACAGCTTGCTACACAGTACACATTTCCTGTCTCATAAGTATCGCTGCTTTACATCTGCTTCAGTTGCTTTAGTGATGGCAAGCTCCTCACCACCACCTAAAATCTTCCCCCCTTTTCTGGGAGACAAAGATGAGTTCCTTATCCATATCCTGGACCATGTTAGAAGCTGAGGGCAAATAAAGCATTAATATAAGACTTTTGCCTTCCTGAAACTTTTTAGCATAAAGATACCTTCATAAAGGCTTTTTACCAACTCATTTACAAGTGAGAATACATATACAGAGGTGTGGTAATTTTTTTGTCCTAGGTCACAAATCTAACGTTTAGTTTAAGGCATGCCTTTAGCTTAGTCCTACAGCATGTAGGGTTTTAGCAATGTTATTTGTTCTTACTGAGCTTTGAATGAAAAGAATCCCTTGAATTTTATTGTTGTTATTCTTGTAATGACACTCAACCTGTATCTTTCATTCTGATGCTTTAGCCCTGAGAAAGAAGACACTGCTTTTAGTACAGACAGGGTAGTATCTTTGAAAAGGGTCGTTTGTGGTTGGATGGCTGTCCTGGCTAATCTTGATTAAGCATTTGTCCCCTGTCTGCAATTCCTCTTTGCTCCCTCCTCTGATGACTGAATGAGCACAGTGTGCAGGATCCCACTGGAGTGTGGGGGATAATAATGACACTTCTCTCCTCTGTGACTCTCCCCTCCCCCCAATACCCCATGTGAGTATCAGGCCTGAACTGACTGACAGGATGATTGTTTCCTTCCTTGAGAGATGGTATCTGAACATCTGTCTCCTCTGTTCCAATCTCTGGGACCTATCAGCCCTTCAAAGAAATGAGCACACCCAACTCATCCTGTAAAAGGGGACAGGAGGAGCCAGAGAACAGGAAGTAGAACCCAGTGCCTGTCCCAGAAGTTGGGGTACTCTGAAATGCACAGTCCAGCATGGGTGCTCTGGCTACACTTTGGAAGTCTTGATCCAGGCTCTAGTTGTTCATCTCATACCTGTGCTAGCTCTGGAATATCCAGGACCATTCTACTATTGAAGCAACCATGCTTGCAATTTGCCCTCCCTTCTTCCCCTCTCTTTCCTCTTTCCTTCCTTTTCTTTCTTTCTTCCTTCTTCAGTGTGGAAGCTAAAAGACTCACTAAATTTGTCTTAATGCCACTTTTATTTAACACTGAGGAGAAAGGAGGTTTTTTTCTGGTGATAAATGTGAATCAATCTGGACTTTGGAAGGGTATAAGAGAAGAAGGAGTGTACTTGGTGGGTTAACTGGGAAGGGATGTGGTCTTTCTCAAGTAATAAGAAATGTATAAGTCTTAAGACTGAGAGACTTCTGGAGGAAGTCCTGAACTTAGGCTCCATTCAGCCTATGGCAAACCTGGCTGGGGTGGGGTGGGATGGGGTGGGGTGGGGTGTTGCACTAATCATTCCAAGCTGGCCTCTCCACCTCTAGGTACAGCATGTATATGATAGGCCAGGGGAAGCCAGGGAAGGCAGAGAGTAAAAGGTTCATGTTGCTTGGTGACTGTGTCCTCATCCCCATCTGCAAGGAAATAGTGAAAAATAACCATTATTCTGGAGGTCTCATCCAGTAAACTGCAGATTACATCTTACTGGCCATAAGTGAGTCTTGTGACTCCACCATCACCAAGGTAACCTGGGAGTTAAATGTTCTGCACAAACACATTTTCTGCCTTGAACCAAATCGAAGTTCTGATGATAAAGGCAACAGAAAGAACGGACATTGTGAGACAAGTGGCCCTGTCTGGAGACAAGAGACCTTGCCTCCCCTCTAAGGATCTGGTTTGTAGCTGTCTTCTCTCTGGATCCCTTTTCTGAACTCAACATATATCATCACACTTCCAAAATCCACAAGTCAAACCCCAATAAAGATGAACCCAGGATTGGTGGAGTGTTTTTGCCAGAAGGAGAGGAGGAAGTTATTTCACATAGCAAAACTCTCGAGGCCTGTTTCAGTATCTCCCGTCTTTCCTCCCAGCTGCTTTCCATGTTCTAGAAGTCTTTCTTTCCCAGCATCCTCCTCTTCTGTCCAGCTGTGACCATGCGCACCTTCTCCTGTCTCTTCCACAACTCTCCCAGCTTGTATCCTCCTCTCATTTACTTCCACAATATCCCTCTGGAAAACCCCGAGCTGACTTCAACTCATTGTGCCACACTCTGAAATCACTCTCGGTTTTCTACCTTCCAGGTACATGGCTGCTCCCTTCACCCTTCCTCTGTAACTCAGGCAACCTGACAGGAATTTGGTCAGAAAACGTACCACAGGTTCAAGAGGGATGGGCCTTGCTAAGATACCTCAGCCCTACTCCTTTAGTGACACTAGACCCTAACTGCTCTGAACCACGGGGAAAAATAAAGGGAGGACGTTGCCAAATTTTGCCCATGAAAAAAAATCTGTGTAGTTTCACACATTTTCCTCATGTTTGTTGATTAAAGTTCTTTCTGTTAATCATTCAGGAAATTTCATGTAAAATTCCAATTACTTCAGGGTTTCCCTTATGAAGAAGCAAACCTTATGGGTGTTGCCATGATCATGGATCTCTGCCGTTCCCTTCTTACCCACCTGATCAGGGTCCTGCCTGTGTGTTTTAACTCGCCTGCCCTGTGTGTCTTCTTTTCAGAACCTGACAGAAAATGACATTCAGAAGTTTCCTAAGCTAAGGATGCCGTGAGTACACCCTCCTGGTGGCCAGCAGGATGGGAGCAGGTTGAAATAAGGACCTGTTCAGGGGGAAGTGAGTCAGGCATATATCAGGGTGATTCTTAGTGGTAAAACAGGTAGGGAGGTTGAGGGCAATGGGAGGGTCTGGGGAAGAGGAGTCACATAATGAGTTAGAAGAAGGAAGTAACAGATCCAGGGCTGCTAGTGGTTGGATGCTTTCTTAACCCAACACAAACTTCAACACTAGAGTGTGTGTTTCACTTCCTGTCTTTCTGAAGGGATGGCCTGGGCCTATGAACACTGTACCAAAATCAAGGAAGCCTATGGTTTCATTGCGGCATCTTTGAGAAGATTTGTTGTATTTAAAAAATACGTGTTTGTTTGTGTGTTTGTATGTGGGTGTGGGTGTGAGAGTAAACACACATGTGTAGGCCAGAAGGGCAGCTCAGATACCCTGGAGTTGGAGTTACAGGTGGTTGTGAGGCAGCTGATATGGGTGTTGGCAACTTGGGCCCTCTGTAAGAGCGGTACATGGTCTTAGCTGCTGAGTCATCTCTTTATCTCCTCAAAGCATCTTCATTGACTTGTTGGTTTAAGATTTCAGAACCTCTGGTTCCTGGTTAGTAAATGAACGTGGACCCATAAATAATGGCAATGGAGATAATTGTTTCTGTATATGGACTTCTTGGAATAGCTGTTACTGGGGTAGTGTTAAGAAGAATGTTGAGGAAAAAGAGGCAAACTCGATTAGTAATGTCTGGCCTGAGTACTGAGATGGGATGTGGCAGTACACATGTTATGTCATGTGATTTTCATTGTCCTGGCAAAGGCCTTACATGCTCAAGTATAGAGGCCAGGCAGTAGTGTAAGTGCACAGAGTAGGACAGGTTGCAAACTCAAATCCCTCTTGAGGTCTTTGTTTTTGTTATTCTTGAATGCAAGTTATCTCCAGAGAAATATATTTTGCACTAAAATAAAGATAGGAAAGTCTGATTTTAAAGATAAACAACACAAAGGTTGACTGCTGGTGAAACAGTGGGAAGTAGTGTTGGCTAAGGCAAATCACGTATCACATGGTCCATCCGAAAGTACAGCAGCCAATCAGATTTGGCCATTGTGCACCCGATGATGATGATGATGATGATGATGATGGCCAATCTTCAAATTGATCAAAAAATAACTGTAAACATGAGTCCAGATGTTCTCTTGATTTTTAAATATTGACTCAAATGTTTCTAAATATTATGAAAAACAATATAAAGCTAGTCATGAGTTGGACCTACTCGATGTTATGGGTTTGAAACATCTATACTTTGGGCATTCCCTAGAGTCACTTCTCTTGCTCTAAGGGCCCCAGAATACATGATGATAAAAAGAAGGCACCCCAAGAAAGTAGGAAGATTTCTTGTGGAGGTAGGAAGTCCAGGGAAGTTTAAACAAGGAGTATACAATTAGCCTGGCTACTGGGTCTCCTTTGCCCAGAAGAGTGAAGGAGTGAAAGCCTTAACGGTTCACCGTTGCAGGTGTCAATCTTTGTTAGATCCCCTAGAATTTTTTCTAAGTACAAGTGGGTGATTCAGTTTAGATTAAATCTAAGACCCAGTTCTACCAGGCCACCAGGCATATTTCCTTAGCTATAGGTACGTGGGGACTACTATACTAGTCTCTTTTCATTTGTGGTTTTGCTTCCTTCCCCTGGTTATCATTACCCATGATCCACTGCATCTGAAAACACAGTAGAATAAAAATATGGAGGGAGAGAGAGAGAGAGAGAGAGAGAGAGAGAGAGATCATTCACATAGCTTTTATTTTACACTATGTTAACACTTGCTCTATTTTGTTAACTGTTGTTATTCATCTCCTACTGTGTCCAGTTTATAAACTGGCCTTTATCATAAGTATTCCTGTGTAGGCAGAATCATCATTTTATATCAGGCTTTAGTTACCACCTACATCTTCAGGCAGATCTGCTGGGGGACCTCCTGTGCACAAGGGTGGTGACTTTATATAAGGAATACATATGTATTTTCATGAGTATGTAAAGTGACACTTAAACATAAGCCAGGCTCTTGTGTTTAAGTTAGGCACACGAGAGTCAGAATTGTTGGCCACAGACATAGCCCTCAGAGACTTTAGGCTTTGCACATCCTGTGTTTTGAAATCATCAAAGATTTCACAGATTTTTTTTCTCTAAAAAACGAATGGGAAGTATAGTTCAAGGTCTCTATTCTCTTATGACAGTGCTCAGGCAAATCTGATGCCTGTACTTCAAGTGGGATTCGTTCTTAGCAACTTAAAGGTAGTTCCCACCAAAGCCCTGTCTCCAGTCTGCATCCTGGGGCAAAGAGAGCAGGAGAGACTGAGCCTGAGGGATCCTCAAGTTGGAGAGGCAGAGCTGAGACTATAGGAGATGAGAGTCCATTAACCATGTGCTGAGAGGAGGAAGCTGGATAGAAAGCGTTAGGGAAATAGCCCCAGGATCCCTGTCTAGTAGGATGTTGGTCAGCCTCTGCCTAGCAGGAAACCTGTGTCTGACCTAAAAACCTATCCAATCAGAGAGGTAACAGGAACCAGAAGGTTGAAAATGGTGCCCGTTTCTACCAGTTAGGTACCAGGATGCCCAGATTCAGTCACTGAGGAGAGTGCACAGAAAGGCCTTGCCTCCAAAACGAAGAGCTGTCAGGCCTGATCTAAAACCTGTTCTGGCTCAGTTAAGAGAATCTTAAAACCCAGGAAGAGGTGATACTGACTGCTTCCAAGAACCTTAACTATGTCCTCAAATAAAATGAGTATGCAAAAGTATTTATGATTAAACAAAAACAGTGTGCGGCAGCATCTAATCAGTATCAAGGAAGGAAATAAACAGGAAAATATGACAGTAGAGGAAAATAAACCATGTTATAGCTATCCCAGATAGCTGGAACTATTGGGAAGGAGCACTTTAGCTGGGTTCCATGAGTTCAAAATCAAGCAGGGGAACAGGAAACACAAACAGATCTGCGCAGAGCATTGAGAGATCAAAGTCTTTGAGACGATGGGCAAACTGATGCAAGTTTCACCAGAAACTAGGTTTTGCAGAATTGCAATGTCAGTGTCCTAGTTACTTCTATGTTGATGTCATCCACATTATAACCAACAGCAATTTGGGGAAACCGGCAGATCACAGTCTGTCACCCAAGGAAACCAAGGGAGGAACTCATAGCAGGAACTAAAGTAGAGACCTCTGAGGCACAAAAAAGATAGCCTATCGGCCTGCTCCTAGGCTCATGTTTCGGTACTTTTTCTATACAACTCGGACCACTGTCTTCAGTGTGATGGGTCTCCTCCATCAATAAGCAATCAAGAAAATGCCCCACATTCTTGCCCGGAGACAGTTTCTCAGGTCAAGTTCCCTCTTCTCTGGTATCTCTAGTTTGTGTCAAGTTGATAGCAACTAACAAGATGAGTCATGGAACATGAACCTAGAGCAAGAGAAACGATTCAGAATCAAAGGGAGGAGAAAGTATCCTGAAACCAAAGGCCATCAGGGAGCTGGGGGATGGCTCAGGGCTGGAGCGCTTGCTGGGTTTGCTCTCCAGGGCTGGAGGAGGGCAGAGCATCTGGCAACTGTGGGGCCACTCCAACCAGCTGAGTGTGCAGAACTAAGGCTCTCAAAGGATGTGCCTGCTGAGCAGAGGAGATACAGAAATAAAATGTAGGTGGAAATAGTAGCCAGGAATTTCCAGAGTTGCATAAAAGTTAAGTCCTCAGAATCAGGAGGCATTCGCAAAACCCTAAGTCCCAAGAAACAGATGGACTGCTGCTCTGTGAGGCATTACCATTGAATTCTCCCCCCCAAAGAACTGACTAGCTAGAGATAACCAGTGAGGAGAAAAATCACCGGAGAAGTCAGAGAAGAGAAAGCACATGGAACTCTGAGGCAGGACTATGAAGATGGAGCGTGGGGCTTCTGTCAGAAACGATGTCACCTGGAAGATCCCTTAAGCAGTGAAAGGAGAAAGTCTCAAGATGAGTGCCCAGTGACAAGTTATTTCAGAAAGGAAAGCAGAAACTTTAACCAGCATGCTTCCATACTTACTGCTACTGAAAAAAAAAAAACCAGTTGAAACAATATGTCTTAATAATTACTTATCTGTGGGATTCCTGAGATGGTTGGAGGCCTCCAAACGTTTCTGCCTTTGGTCAAAGAACAAGAGTGATAGAAAGGGAGCTATGGGAACCAAGACTGCTGTGGTATTGTGCTCTGGTGTCTACTGCAGTTGCTCATCATTAGAACTGTACTTGGTGTGCAGTAGTTGCTCAGTGAGTGTGTAATGCCCAACAGTTGGCAAGTGCGGGTAAAATAGGACTTTTCCAGACCCATAAAATCTGAAAGAGCTCATCCCAAATGCTTACCCTCTCTACAGCAACTGTTGGGGAATGTCTCTCAGGAGGAAGGAAATGGCACCTGCTGCTAATCTGGGTCTAACAAACGTGTTAGAAAGGGTTTCCCTGTAAATATATATTTGGTCCTTTGAGGACATTTGAGTTCCATCTCTCAATTCCTATACAAATTACTACTCTTTGAATACTTTGTTTATTTAGCAAGATGCCTACAATGTCTCAAGACTTGTCATGGGGGACTGCAAAGAAAAATAGGCAGGTTTTTCACATACTGTGATTACAGTCTAATGGGAAAAGCATATAATAGCCCAATTGTAGCCAGACATAGCAGTGTATGCTTGCAATCCCAGTAATCGGAGATAAGAGCGGAAGGGTTAGGAGTTCGAGGCCAGCTTCAGCAACACAAAATGAGTTGGAAGTGAACTTGGGTTTATGTTGCCAAAAAGAAAAGAAAAGTGGAAGAGGGGAAGGAAAATGGGAGAAGGGACAGAAAGAGGGACTGCGGATCATTCTGGAAGGCAGTATATTATAAGAGCAGAGGGGATAGGATGTTCATTGGTACTTGTCCTGTGTCAGTCTGGAGCATGTGCAGCAGGTCAGAGGAAAACAGAGAGGCTATTACTAGTTGGGATGTTCAGTTCACAATTTATAAAGGCCCTGTGAGCCTCTATAAGTAAGAGGTAATGAAGGGAATGTACCAGGGAGAACAGTAAGGAAGACTAACATCTCGAATCTGTTCAGGGAGGTATAAAAGATGACTCAAAGAATCGGCTGAGAATGTGGGAGCAAGTTAGATGTAAGCATCCTCACACTGGCACGAGGCTCTAAGGACTCTGGGCACGCTGTCTCGGCTCTCTGAGCCTTTGTTTCTCATCTGTAAACTATGGATAATAATGGGACTAACCTCAAAGGGTCAGTGGGAAAATTAGAAGAAATATTGGGGAAATAAAACAAACTAAAACAAACAAATCCACTGAATATGTATAAGCTTATCTTTTATGTAAAACCTTCATAGGGACACTATTTTTTTTCTAGAAAGAGAGGTTTAAATAATATCTAGGGAAGTCTACAGGGTGAGAGGGATTGATTCTATAGCTGAGTTTGCCTCCTGCCTCCTATCTTTAGAAGGACAAACTAGTAGTTGTCAGGGAGGAAGAAGATTAAAGTAACATAAATTCCTTGACTATGTCCTTATAATATAGATGTTTAATAATTACTACCCCCCCCCCCCGTCTTATACAGAGATTGATCTGTCTTAAACATTGTCCTTAAGGGCAAAAAGAGATTTCAGACAAATACAAAAGCAAAATAGGATCTCTAGATAGTTCTGTGTCCTTCCCAATTACCTAAAATACCAGAGTTAAATGGTGAGCTGTAACTGGTCACTGTATGGAGAGTGAGAGACTTTGGCATACTTGGTTTTCATCCAACCACTTCCCCCAGGGATCAGAGAGCTATTTAGGAAAGGGAGTGAGAAGATTATAAGAGCCAAAGGTGACTTCAAGCATTCCTTGACTCCCAGGAAACAGTGTCTTCCAGATACAAGAGGGTCGGTACGCATAAGGACCCGCAGAGGCTACGGCAGCATGCTCAAATCCTGCAGAAGTTCAAGCCAAACAGGGTCCCAGCACTGAATAGAGAAAGTAGACACAGGTTCCCCCACCCGAGCCTGAAAACTATCTGCAGTTGACAGCAACACAGAACGCAGTCTTCTTCAAGGGAGTCTCACTGGGTGTATTAACCACAGTTCAGGGCAGGTCCCATGCCCTGGGTGCAGGACACCAACACAAAATGAACTGTGTATTATTTTGTAAGGAAAACAAAGTTAAGCAGATTTTATTACAAAGATTGATTCTGTAATGAAATTCTCTTTCTGCAAATACAGTCATTCTCTCAGGATATGGTTAGTATTAAGACAGACACCCTCAATATTTTAATGATGAGGGGATCTTAGAGAAAATTATGCTGGTTCCCTTCACAGAGCCTAGGCTGCGCGTCATGGTGAAGCTGAGAATGGTGAGATGGGGCATTAGTATGGGTGGTGCAGACAGCAGATAGGTGTGAGCTGACACCCATCATTAACATTCACTGTATCCATCACATACCCATCCCCTGCATCCAGCAGGGGAGCAGTACAGAGCCAACTGTTCACGTGTCGATCCTGATAAGCTGCACGCTTCCTGTTAGAGACTGCTTCCTATCTCATCTGCAGAGTGCTTATCTCTATAACCAAAGAAGAGAAGACATGGAGGAAGGAGCAGAGGGGGATCCTCAGAAAAGGAAAGAGCATTGTTTACCTACAAGCAAATAATCAGCCCCCAGCAACACAGAAGCAATTATTAAATTGACCCCCCACCCCAGCATGCTAATCCCAGTCCAAGTGCCCAGCCCCTTAACCATCCTTCCCAGTGAGGGGGCTGCATCTCAACTACCGGTTCTTTTCTTCTAATGTAAGTTCAGGAAGCTCTACTTAAGGACTCAGATGCACGTGGACACTGACTCTCAGTTGCCAAGAGTTTCACAGACAGAGCTAGTTACACGTGCTTGCCACTCAAATGGCTGGGAGGTCCAGGTAAACTAGCCACGAAGCTCATCTAGAGAGTCAGGGGTCGGGTTGCTTTCTGAGATTTTTTTTCATCTATGTGGTATTCCCCTGAGATCTGAGAAGCCATGAAAGGTTCTTCCTGAATCATTAGACAGATATGTGACTCTTCTCTGGCTAAAGAAGGATTTGGAAGGTCTGCCTCTTGGTTCAAAAAGGATATTTTAAGGTAGAGAGCTCTTGGTTTCCTTAGAGAAGGATAAAATTGGAAGCAGAGGCCATGATGGTGTTGGAGTTTTTGGAGGAGGGCTGAAGCCAGAGATGGAGAAGACACCCTGACAAGTCTGAGTGCCGCTCCAGGCAGGTGCATGTGTCTACCCTGTCCTGGGCCTTGGAGTATGGCATATTGGAGAGTGCTCCGGGCAAGATAGTCTTTCAAGGGAGCATGCCAACCAAAATGGGAGTACGAAGCACTTTTACTGGTCAAGCTATGACAAAAAATAGCCTTCTCTTCACACTCATTGGCTACTAGACAGATACATATGGTGCAACTGAGGCAGCAAATTTTGAATTTGCATTAGACAACTCTGTATGCTCTCATGCACGCTCTGTTTCTTTGTCTCTGTTTCTGTCTCTGTTTCTGTCTGTCTCTGTCTCTGTCTGTCTCTCTCTCTCACTTGTGCTTTATCTCTCTTCCCTTTGCATTTCTTTCTTCTTGAGTGATCAGCACATTTGGCTCAAGGCTCACAAGTGGAATACAGTTAGTAAAATTGATGCTGGATTGGACTATTGGGAAGACAGATGTGGGGGCAGATTCAGATTGATGAGGCCCTGTGGTCTCTTTCACCCCACTCTCCAACCTTACTCCCTTTGTAATTACAAACTTCCTTCTCTTCTTTCCTCCTTTTCTCTTCTTTTTTTATGAATAACATTCCCATTGGAATCAAGAGTGATAGGTGTCACTCTGCAAGACTTAGAACTGCCTCAGGCTTGTGGGAGTTCCTCCACACCCACTGTGGGATTCTGTGGATCCTGGGAAAGGCCTGGGAACCTATGTGACAGGCACATAGGTGATCCTGATGCGTAGGAAGTCAAGTTGTCAGATGTAACCTACTTATGACAAAGATTAAAACTAACTAACACATAAGCAAAAACCTTCAACATTTGCATGGAAGATGATTTCCTGAAGACATAATGAGAATGCTGGCCTTGGAATAGGACATTATAGTCAGAATCTCAGGCCTGAGGTTTCTGTTCCTTGTGTATCACTGGGAGAGACAGACTACAAAGATGAAGTCTTGCTCAGTCACGCAGTGAATTACAGATGCTTTTTGGCGGGACCTAGGCCATTATCTGATGCCACCCCCTTGCAATGGTTTGACTTCCTTGGAGAGACTCAGTTTCTTCCCAGGGCCAGCACCACCCTCAGATGAGGGAAAGCAGAAGGAACTACTGCATGGCTCCCCAGCTGTCTCTTCCTCCTTCTCAGGTTGGAGAGTGTGAGCTGGTGGTTTGCAGAGAGAGAGAGAGAGAGAGAGAGAGAGAGAGAGAGAGAGAGAGAGAGAGAGAGAGAGAGGCTGTGTCATCTCAGCCATTCACTGTCATTTGATCCACTGGGGGGTGGGGTGCAGCTTGTGAGGTCTGCCGAAAGCTGACAGCCACTCCCCTGCCCTCTGGCAAGCAAAGCCACTCAATAGCCTACCCCCAGCGAGGGTGGGGGTCCCTGCAGTTTAGAAAGGGTTCTCAGAAGCCCTTCTCAGCCACGGGAGGCCCAAGGTTTGCTGCCTGCTGCAGACTGCACCTTCCTGCTCTTTCTCAGCTCTTTGCTGCTCTGCCTGGGGCCTGTGGTTTAGCATTTCCTTCCTTTCCAGTTAGCGGCCCAGCAACCCCAGCCTGGCTGTTAGAGATACTGGTGAGAGTAGGAGACATTTTAAATAGTCCATGCCAGAGTGACATGGCATGTGGCAGCCGGTTAAAGCCTGGCTAAGCTCTGTGGGGTGGGAGAATTGAGTTCTTCCCCCCCCCACCCCGCCCAGGCCCTTGAGCAAATGGTACCTACTTGCTGAGTGCTGGTGGTTTTAAAGTGTAAGCCCACTATCCTACTGTCCAAGCTCCTCCCACCATCACACGAGCAGACATGACACCCTCTTACTTTCATTGTTAACTAGGTGGTAATGTGCACCTTTCATCTCAGCCCTCAGGAGGCTGAAACAGGAAGACTGCGAATTTCAAGCCAGCCTGTAGTGTGCAGTGAGACCCTGTCTCAAATAAACATTCATTATTTGCTCTTTCTCTGTCTGTGTCTGTGTCTGTCTGTCTCCCCCAACCCCCCCCTCTCTCTCTCACACACACACATACACACTTTATCTGGCTTTCTCTTATATTTTTTCTGTGTGTATATGCATGTAGATGTGTGTGTGATATGTGTGTGTGTGTGATATGTATGTGCGTGTGTATGTGATATGTGTGTGTGTGATATGTATGTGCGTGCGTGCGTGCGTGTGTGTGTGTGTGTGTGTGTGTGTGTGTGTGTGTGTATGTGTGTGTGTGTGAGATATGTGTGTAAAGGCAAGAGGTCAACTCAGGTTTCATTCTTCAAGAGTAATCTTTCATTACAACTGGGCCCCCAGTTGGCTGTTGCATGAACCTCTCGGATCTGTCCTTCTCTGTCTTCCCTGTGCTGGGGTTACAAGTGTGCAGTACTACACCTAGATTTTATATGTGGGGATCAATCAACGTCATACCACAGGCCCACATGCCTAGTGCAGCAAGCGCTTTACTGACCCAGTCATTTCCCCAGACCCCTTGTGTGCTTCTCTCTACAGTCCAAGAGCACAGCTTCTTTTGTTGTTCTGGGATGGACTTTTGGGTTCCTAGCAGAGTTCTTGGCACTTAGAAGGACTTCAGTGCATGTATTAAAGTAAGCAGGTGACAGGACAGGAGTGGCTTCTGCAGCTGCTGCCCCCCCCCTTGTGGCAGGATGCAGAACAGACATTCCTCTAACCATCATATAGGAGACCTTCAGCCTGCCTGCTCTCTGCTCTAAACAACACTGCCAGGTCACATGTGGCTATAATTATGTCACACACATCCTCACGCTGTGTTTAGAGGACACTAGAAAGTACCCCCTACACCTCCCACCTTCCCACCTTCACACCCTCCCACCATCCCACCTTACCCCACCCCACCCCAGCTTTCAAGCGCTTCTCCCTCTAGAGCTGCGGTTCTCAACCTTTCTAATGCTGTGACCCTTTAACACAGTTCCTCATGTTGTTGTGACCCTAGCCATAACCTTATGTTTGTTGCTAATTCATAACTTTAATTTTGCTGCTGTTATGAGTTGTCATGTAAATGTCTGGGCTTTCCAATGGCCTTAGGCAGCCCCTGTGAAAAGGTCATCCCACCACTCAAAGGGATCTCAGCCATTAGGTTGAGAAGCTATGCTATAGATGGTGATTCAAGTCTAAAGTTCCAACAATGGCATCACTATGGAGGGCTTACCACTGCCTTATTTGCCTGTTCTCTTGAGTCACTAGGCTGCTCAGGTTCATCTGCCTTGTCACTCATATGAGGTCGGAGGGGCCTGAGCAGTGAGTTAGGAGCTGAGAAAGGAATAGAAATGTTAGGATTATTACGGACTGCCTTTGCTAATCTAGCCAGTTTTCACTAGACAAACTTGTTTCCATGAGCTACCAACCAGCAGAAGGGACGCAGATTAAGTGTAACTTTCACACCTAGGAAGAGGCTTCTCCCAGGAAGAGGACAATGCAGAGAGAATTGCACAAGGGTGTGGTACCTTGAAAGGATACTGAGTTGGAAGCTAGAGAGGATGGCCTGGTGTGTGTGCTATGGAGACAGGTGGCCCTCGTCGCTAACTACGATATCCCTCCTTTTGTCTGAGCCCCTGTGGCCTTCTACAAAATATAATTAGGATGAGCTCTGAGGCTCCTTCTCTTACTCCTGGAGTCTGGAGTGTGGAGTTTCCTGTTCTAAAGCTTTGAGGGTTGTTAGGGCCTGCTTGGGATACATCTTGGGAGCCAAGGCTCTTCTTGGGCTGGTTTTGGGGGATTTGCTGGTTCTCAATGGATGCACCTGAGCACATGGTATAGTTAGTTATTTTGCCTGAACTTGGGGGTCAGGGGTAGGGTACTTCCAGCAGATCTCCCTTGGCAAAATGTACCTTTATAGGGAATGCTTTTCTGTAAAAGCTCGTGTGGGTGATTTAGTTATTCACCACTGTGACGTAACTCCTGAGCAATGCAACTTAAAGAATTGGTTGTATTGGCTTTGGTTCGTTGGCTTTAGCTGGCTTCTGGGCCTGTGGTGAGGCAGAGAATCAGTGTGAAAGGGTATGGAGAAGCATCACCATTCACTCACTGCAAGGGAGCTGGAATGCAGAAAGAGGCAAGAGAGATTGGGCATAAAATCCTCCTCAGGTGCACACATCTAGAAACTAATGTCTTCCAATTCGGCCCTCACTCCTGTAGTTCTACTTCCTCCCAACCATCTGGGCAAAATCTGAATGCATATATGTGTCTGTGGCTATGTGGCACACAACACAAACTACTTCAGCCTCCAGTGGCCTGAAGTGTCCCCTTATCCTTCAGAGACCTCCACTCATGTGAAGCCATCTTTGACTTCACTACAGAAAAGAATTTCAAGATGAGCCAGTGTGAAGCAGAGTTGGTGTTTACTAAATATCTAAAAAATATTTAGCATAGATTTAAATACATGTGGTTACTAGAAACAGATGCCCAGAGAGGGTGGCATGGGCTTCTTCAAGCATGGTAGCTCTTAAGTATGTCAGCCATCCCCATAAGTCCTGCTTGGCTGCTCTCAACTTATAATGACTAAGAGCAGACAATTCCCTCCCTCCCCATCTGTCGCTTTTTGATAAGTGAAATTATAGGATGGCACCATATGATTACGATATTACAAAAATAAACCATGAGCCACAAGACTGCAAGGACAGAGGCATGCCTTTCACTGCCAGTGGAACTTCTAGTGAGATTCTTAGAAAATGGCAGGCTTTCAGTTGGGACAGGAGAAAGGTGGTACACACATAGGTCTTAAGCATGACTTGTTACTATCTTAATATTCTCATTAAAACGTTTCTCTATAGAATGTCTCTGAATGTCTTTGCAGTAAATGTCAACTGTGCTTGACTTCTTGACTTTAAGCTGGCAAGAGTCTTTGATACAGCTCATGGGTGAGGGGTTTCTTTCCTACATCTCCATAACTTGCCTTGTTTCTCTGTCCTGCCTCATATGAGGTAAGCTGTTGCTTTCTTTAAAGCTCTCATGATCTGCTCATCTCTGGAAATACTCTCACAGACATAGGAATTGTGATGTCCTAATTTCCCAGGTGTCTCCCAATCGAATAAGCAAGACTGACCATCACACCATATTACTAAGTAGATACAAAGAGGGACAATGTGCATGTGTGTGTGGGGGCCGGGGGGGGGGCAGGATGAATAGCAGCCCATTGGAGGTTGCAATAAAAAATACACATGGGCAGCTGAGCCTCTGGGTCTAGCAGATGGTTTAATCATGACTGTAAGCAAGCAATCCACACAAGAATGATCAACGAATGCTCAGGAGACCACAGTGGTTGTGATGTGTGAGCTGTAACTTGAGAACAACCACAGAACAGTGGCTGATACAATTCCAGTGTGGAGATCTTAGGAGACCAGATCTTCAGAGCAGTGAGGAGGCAGGGGTAAACTCACCATGTTTTCAGGAGAGCTCAGTAGACATAGGTCAGATGTGACAGAGGGTTTCATGGGAGCAAGAGAAATGATTGGTATTGGGTCAGGTCCTGAAAAAAGAGGTGGCAACTTTTAGCTGGGTGTGAGACTAGTTTGGGGAGGATAGACATAAAAGAAGACTGGTCAAGCTGAGCCTATGAATGTAGAGACCATGTGTCAGGGAGGGGGAGTCCAGGAGGAGACTGCCTTCTCTCTTCATGTGTGTCTTTATCTTTCAGGCTTCTCAGTAAGTTGAGTCAAGATATCAACAAGAACGAAGAGAGAAGGAGCATTTTCACACGCAAGTGAGTGGGCAGCTCTGGCCTAGGCGCCTCTGTGGGGGAACTCAAGAATTAAAATCCTGGTTGAGCCTTTAAAAGAATTTGCAACACTTGTTTTGCCCCAACTGTCTCACTTGTGACCTTCTCTGTCCCAGGGCTCAGGAAAAGAGTGCCCAAGGTCGGGGAGGGAGTTCCCTCTCCCTGATGAACATTTTGCCCCCAGGTCCAGGAATCAAGGGAATAGTTCCTATATCTTTAAACAGTCACAAGCTTCTTTCTGTGACACCATTGAGACTTTGGTGGTCTCTAGAAGCTGAGGGGTGGCCTGGGGGTTGGGGAAAGGCAGCCAAACTCTGGTTGCGAAGCAACAAGAGCACAAGCCTTGGGTATTGAGACATAATCCCTATTGGTGCCAAGGGTTAGACTGGGGAAAGGAGATGCCCTTAGATTGACAGGCTACTGAGATGTTCTTTGTTTTTGCAGACCCCAGGTTCAACGGTTTCCTGAGGAGACAGGTAAAGGTACCTGGGCTGAGAGATAATTGCCTTAGGAGGTGATGTGTGCTTCAGTTCTGGCCTTCTTGAGTGCTGTGTACACGGGACCCAACGCATTAGCTCATCCCTCAGGTCTTTGGCATGGAAGGGTTTGGGTTCCCACTGAGAGGAGGAAGGATGTCACTCTAGAGGCACACTGCAGAGACTCGGCTTTGAGCACCTCATCTGGTCCAGTGTCTGAGTTTTTCAGGCAGTCTCTCTTGCTCAATTGCACAAAACATCTAGATTTGGGTCCTTTGTTCCCTCCTAGTCCTGATACCACACAAATAAGGCCCCATGTCTTATTCTGTGAAGACAACCCTTGTTGACTTTTATATAAAGACAAGAAAGATTAGGTGCCAGTGCTGCTCTCTGGTAGGATGAACGCTTCAGGTACAAATGCTATGGCCAATAGTAACCTGCTATCTTGGTATGTTTTCTGTTGCTATAGCATTGCTCCTAAAGCTGGTTTAAAGGGAAGAGGTTTATTAATTTCAGAGGTCTAGAGGTCTAAGACCATCAATTCAACTGCTACTACCATCAGTTCAAGTTCTGGCTAAGATTGAATTATAAATAGCACCACATAGGAAAACATGAGAATAGTGAGGGGCATGTGTTCAAGTGACTGAAATAACAGGAGTGTCCTTGTAATAGGTTATCTACTCTCACAAAGTCCTGATGTGACATCTACTCCAATCTGGAAAGACCCAAGTTCAGAGACCCAAGTCTTTGGAGAAAGATGTTAATTCATGAGATCCGTTTGACCTAATTATCTCTTAATGATCCCATTATCCCTCAATACTATTAGATTAGGATTTAACATGAATTCTTGTGTGATAAATTGTACTCAACACAGCAGTTGATGGCCCCACTCATGAAGAAGGAGGAATGAAGGCCTGTGAGGGACAGTGGGAGGGAGAACTGCTCTGAGCCACTATGGGGTGCTGATGGTGTGTTATCGCCTTTGCAGAAATCCATGAAGAAGACGATGGTGGCTGGTCATCCTTTGTGAGTATGGCTTGGACTAAATCACCCTTACATCGATGGCCGGAGTGGCTTTACATTGATCTTAATGCTAGAAAAGGAGCAAGCTCCTGCCACCACCAAGGCATTGAAACATCCCATTTTAGGGCCCAGGAAAGGGCCAAAATAAATACTGCCAGCTTTGGAAGCCCAAAGGTTTCTCTCTCTACTACTCAGCTCTGCCTCTATAGCATAGAAGCTGCCATGGTCAGTGAACGAATGAGTGGGCTCCCTGATGAATACAGAGGTGGGCTGTAAATTACTGGCCACACCATTTATCACCATTACCATACCTAATAGTAATCCGTTCCTTTCTACTATCTTTCTTAGAAATCTATGCTACTGTAACTTTTCTCATGGAGTTAAGTCACCATTGGTAACATAGAGGAGAAAGCATTACAGAATGAAGGGTTAACACCAGAAAGGCTCCCATACCAATTTTACAGGAAGGGGCACAGTGTCGACACCTTTCAGAGTCCAATGGACTATGCATCTTCTTTTATCAAACTACACATGACCACCACATGCAAAGCTAGACAGGGGCTGAGAATTCTGTGATGGAAGAGAGAGCTGGAGGGATGTGTCTTGTACAAAACACTTTATCAGGTAGAGGCAGATCTCAGTCCCAGGCTGTCTAATCCCCAGTCTAAGTGGTCTTTCTATAAGTGGCCACCTCTAGGTCTTTTAAAAACCATACATGGAGAGGCCCTTGTCCTATTGGGATTCCAGTAAATGAAAGCGCTTCATTTGAAAGAAAATGGTTTTTGGTAAAGTCTTTTCTTTTTTTTTAATGGGAAAACAAAGGAATGCAACAGATTTATTTTATACCAAAGGAACAAGAGAGCCAGTTTCTCCAGATGTGGCTGTGCTTCAGCAGCTGGAGCCCTGCCAAAACTCCTCCTGAGTCTTCCCATGCTCAGCCAGATGCTAGTCTCCAATCCTGTCCCCAAAGCATGGGTTTCCAGTCTCTGGAGGCCATCACCGACAGATCTGGCTGGAGGATGCTGGCGGGTCTTGGGCAGAGAGCTCATAGACCATACTGTAAAATGTTGCCCTATGACACCTGTACAAGCTGTGCTGTTCCTCCACTGTGTTGACAGGAAGATGACTATGAAAGTCCCAACGATGATCCAGATGGAGAGGACGATGGTGACTATGAGTCCCCTAATGAGGAGGAAGAAGCACTGGAGGATGATGTTGCTGAATATGAGCCCCCACCCTCCAACGACGAGGAGGCTCTGCAGAGCTCCATCCTGCCCGCAAAGCCTTTCCCCAACACCAGCTCAATGTACATCGGTAAGGGCCTCGTCACAGATTACATCCCTGGGAGTGTAAGACCCAAAAAACGAGGGCACCCCAGCGCCCCATGCCTCGGAAGGCGACACCCATATCACTCTCCAGAAACAGGTCTCAATGCAATAGCAAGAGGATTTTTTATTCCAGAGCTCTGGGGTCCACAGTCGTACACCGCACAGGGGTAGAAGACTGTGGGACCCCGAGTACAGGATTGGGACTGCTTTTATAAGTTTACAACAAAGCCCACGAATCACAAACCAATCATTCCTTAGCATCGAGAGCCTGCAAAGTGCAAGCCAATCAATTTGTACCACTCCATAGTTTTTAGGCCAATCAGTTTAAATTATCGGAGCCTGCGCTCTGTGGACCAATTAGTTTCCTACTTTCTTGGAGGTCTATAGCTGTGTGAACTCCTGGATGGGGGTAATGGTGTAAGCAGTTTACAGAAGTTAGATAAGCAGATAATTAGCTCATTTCCAGTTACCTTACGGGGCCAGGATCACCTATTCAAGGCCCTTTTGCCTAACTCTTAGCAAAGGGCAGGCTCTTAAATGCGACCTTTTACCTAGTTTCTAACAAAGAGCACAAAGAACGTGCTCTGGAATATGAAGTGTTTAGGGATCCTTAGAAGGCTGGAGTTAGAGCTTCTTTGGAGCGAGATAGCATTTTAAACTTCTGACTTCGTGGGGTCATTAGAGACTTAGGCTGTATTTTCTATCCTCCCAGGAGAAGCTGCTCACTGAGCTTCTGTGGGTGCTGCTTCCCTCTCAGCTTCTGAAAAACTGGTGGCTTGAGGCCAAAGACTACAGCTCTGTCCATTTCCTTATGAATAATACAGGCTAATTCTAGAACAGAGGACAAAGGCTTGATGGGAAGAGGGCAGCTATGTGCCACCACCATGCACTGAAGGTTGTATGAAATGTGAGGGCACTTGGAGGGATTGGTTCTGCCTTTACAATGAGACAGACTTTAGGGAATCCCTCATCTACCTGCTGTTCTGAACGCTTATGTTCTTCCTCATTCATTTATTCATTCATTCACTCTTTGAATCATTCACAAAGTCGTAAATGTTACTCATCTCCTATTGGGAGCCAGACGCTATGTGCAGGAATCCACCAGGAAGGAAGATGTGCCTTTGTCTAGTGGGAATTACTTTCCAGTAGAGGAGGTGACGGAAAATGAACACAGGCACACTTGGCTTCCTCTCCATCCAGGGGACAGTGTGTCGCACCCTGGGAGCTGTGTCGTACTCTGCCTCAGACTGCGCCCCATCACCTCACTTTGTGTATTGAAGAATAGAACATGAAAGCCAACAGGCTGGGAACTTCAACCATCAACAAAGCTGTTCCAGACTTAGGAAAATGGAGCAGAAAAGGGAAACCAGGTTAGCATGCATCTCTAGGTGCCTGTCACAAAGACATAGAGTGAGTGAGACAGACCCCATCCTTAAGCACTCTTAGTCTAGTGGATGAGGCAACACTAAACTAATGCATCCTGTCATTTCATTAGGCCAGCATAATAAATGCGTTTGCTCCTTCAGGATGTGGTATTTGAGCGACAGTCTGGCTGATATTAAATACTGTATTACAAATGAGTAAGGCTTGGTTAAATGACACTGAGAAGGGTAGGGAAGGAACATGTGAAGCACATAAAACGGCAGTGCATAGGCCCTGAGCCCCCAAGGAACATGGCCTAGGCGAGGAGCTGAAAGGCAGCCTGTGGTGTGAATACCAGGTTTACGTTTGCTCCTTGCCTGAGCCCCTTCCTTCTGGAAGGGAAATGACATTCTTCCCAGGGCCAACCAAAGGGCAGATCAAGAGAGTACTCAGTGGTCCTTCCAGTCTGAAGTTCCAGACTCCCTCTGCAATCTTCCCAAAACTAACATAGTCAGTGTGTTAGGTAGGGTTTCCGTGGCTCTGACGAAGCTGCAGGGTCAAAAACACAAGTTGCTAGAGGCCCTTGCCCACTGGCTATTCATACCTCCCTGTTGTGCGCTGGCCTTTCCCAGCCAAAGGGGTAAGAAATTCCAAGCTTGTCAAGCTGGTTCTGGGCAGTTCTGTGGCAATGGGAATAGTGTGTCTGTTTAGGGTGAGGCCATGTGCTGTTTAATTTGGTAGTGGAATTGGAGTCCAGACCCTCCCTTTAAGCGGGGGAGACAGACAAAGGAGGAAGTAAGAGACTGTAGCAGCCCAGAGTACTTGTGAAGAGAAGGAGGCCACAGAATAAAGGGCTCCCAAGGGTGGTGGCGAACTTAATCCTGATAAGCAGCTGTGTGTGCAGTGAGAGCATATGCAGGCATGCACACATGCGTCTCTGTGCATGCTCAAGTGTCAGCATACACTCATGTTTCTTGGCACACATGTGTGCACATGCATGTTGGACATGTGTTTTTCTATGTGCCTATATATGCACATGGATCATGTGTGCACACATATGTACACTTGCACTTCCACACATGCAGAACTGTATCTGAACACACTCACTGGGGGTAATTCTGTGGAGGCTGCCTTTGAGTAGCGGTGTCTCAGATAGTACCTGTTTGCGTGAGTGAGGTGCACGGGAGTTATTCCGATGTATAGGAAGAGTTAAACCAAATCTGCAGAAGAGGGACAGATAGGGGCAAGGACTTCCTGCCTCCCGTAGGACCCCCGCTGGGCTTAACTATATCTCAGATTCATGCTCATACTGGTGGAGATCTGGAGAAGGGTTGGGTGCTCCTGATTCCTCAAGCTGCAGAGTCAGGTACAACATGTTCTAGAAAACGACTGACTTAGACAATACTTCAAATTTTTATTTCTTCTCTCTCTCTCTCTCTCTCTCTCTCTCTCTCTCTCTCTCTCTCTCTCTCTCTCTCTCTCTCTCTCTCTCTCTCTCTCTCTCTCTCTCTCTCTCTCCCTCCTTTTCTTTTTCTTTTTCTTGGTTTCTGTTTGTTTGGTTTTATTTTTCGAGACAAGGTTTTTCTGTGTAACCCTGGTTGTCTTGGAACTAGCTTTGTATGCCAGGCTGGCCTTGAACTCAGAGATCCCTCCTTCCTCTGCCTCCCGGATGGGATTAAACGGCTTTCCTTTCTTTTTAATATTGTGTTTCCGCAGACCGGCCTCCCACCGGCAAGGTCTCCCAGCAGCCTCCGGTGCCCCCGCAGAGACCAATGGCCGCCCTCCCTCCCCTGCCAACAGGCCGAAATCACTCGGTAAGCCTCCTCCCCTTCTTCCACGCCGCTTTGTTTCCACAACAATTCTTTCTTCCAGTAGATAGAAAGGATCTAAGCATCTTTACCTAGTTCTAAGTTTGTAAGAGACGGTTATGTCACGGAAAAATGCACACCCTCACGTTCCGTTCGGAGGTACAATTTTGTGATGATATATAAGTAGATTCTGTGTATGTCATAGTGTTTATTGGCAATTTTTGGCACCGTAAACAATCTGAACTGCGTGTATAATGAGAGACTCTCCTTCCAATATCATTGCGCTACCTTCGCTATTTAACTGTGTGAGAACCAAGTCTGGCCGGGCATCTTCCGGTGTTGCCTAGGATCTCGAGGTAGGCCTGCCCCGTCCTGCAAACAGCGCTGCGCCACCTGCTGGCGAGATTAAGGAATTCCAGGGATGACCGCCTTGAGACCACAAGATTTCCAACATAGTGAAGCCCTCCGGAGAATCAGTTGGCGCCAAGTCCCACTTTTCCTTTTCGTTCAGCACATAGTCCAGCTCTATGGAGCTCACATGAAGCTCAGTCCAAAGGAGTCAGTGTCCGGCGATGTGCTCTTTCCGCAAAGAGCCAGGACACTTTAGCAACTGTGGCAAAAGCCAAAGTGTCAGACCTAGAAGGGGAGATTGCCCTGGGAGGAGGGTCTTGGCAGGTACAGAGACCTCCTAGTAGCGAGGATCCTCTTCTCACAGATCACCCGCTCCTGCTGGCATCTCTGCAAAGGGGCGCCGTGGAGCCCCATGTGTCTACACAGGCATTTTGCTTTTGAAATCTGAAGCCTTGCACCTTCACCACTGGGAGGCAGGCTTTGCCCCGCACTTTGACAGATATTGAATGGGCAGCAACTTCACACCAGTGTGCTCTGTGCCAGGGGAAGAATAAGGAACAGCACACAAGGCCCCGACTCTCATAACCTTTTGATACAAACAAGCACACATATGTAGAAATTACTTGGGTATGTGGTTAGGAAGGCAAGGGGCTGAGTAACATGATGGATGGTACAGAGCTGACATTGAGCTGGCACAGGACAAGCCAGTCATAGAGAAAGCAGAAGGGACATCCCAGGTAGAGGAAACACGGACACGGAGCTGTTCATGACTATGCATGAGCTTTGGATTTTGTGAGAACTCTAAGGAGATCCTTATGCAGGGACCATGGAACATCTGAGAGGAACATAAAAATAGCTTCAAAAGGTGGGCAGGGCATCTCGTGGGGGGGGGGCTTCCCAGGGGACTCATGTTTCACTTCTGAAGTGACTAGACCCTTGAGGGCTTGGTAGGAAAGTGGTCCTTTGCTGTGCAGAAGGCCTGGGGCATGAGAGAGTGACAAAGTTCAGAGGGCACATCTTCAGCAGCTCAGGTGACAGAGGGGACAGCTAGCTGTGGGTCAGACCTGAAGATGGAGGACAGGGATCCGGAAACATTTGGGGAGAGAATGTCACCAAGACAAAAAAGAAGCCAATGTGGAAAACTTCTAAACATTTGGGTTTTCTTTTATAATTCCATGCAGCCACTGTCTCCGCCCCAGCCCAACCATGAAGAACCCAACAGAAGTCGAAACCACAAAACAGCAAAGTGTAAGCACGGGATTGCTTTCTGCCCACTGGCCCACCCACCCAATCTCCAGCTTCTTTTTCTTTCTTTCTTTCTTTCTTTCTTTCTTTCTTTCTTTCTTTCTTTCTTTCTTTCTTTCTTTCTTTCTTTCTTTCTTCCTTCCTTCCTTCCTTCCTTCCTTCCTTCCTTCCTTCCTTCCTTTCTTTCTTTCTTTCTTTCTTTCTTTCTTTCTTTTGTCTTCCTTCCTTTCTTTTTTTTTTTTTAACAGACCTTACCCTTTTCTACTCCAGTGCCTGCTCCATCAATAGACAGAAGCACAAAGCCTCCCCTGGATCGCTCATTGGCTCCTCTTGACCGAGAGCCCTTCTTACTAGGTTGGTATTACTCATATTTTATGCACAGTAATAATGGCTACGTTTATAGAGTGCTAAGCACACACACTATATACATATACACATACACATATATACCACACACACATTTGGGGAGAGAACTCCACCAAGATAAAAAGAGGTACACACACACACACACACACACACACACACATAGAATCTCGTTTTACTGCTGGCACAATAGTGTAAATTTGTGAGAAGCATCCTCCTCTTACAGAGGAAGAAACCGAGGCACAAAGCAGAAACTTTCTGGCATCACTCAGAGACCAAATAATGAGGATAGTGAGCTAAACCCAGATCAGCCTGGTGCCAGAACCCCTGCTCTTAGTCCCTGGGCTGTGCCTGCTCCACCACGCCTATGAGCTGTGTATCCTTTGGCCAAGACACAGCAAGATGCAGCCTGGAACTCAGAGAGGTAATGGTCTGAGAGGCAGGAGCACCATGAGAGCTGTAGTCAGCTGTTTTGGTTGCTATTTATTAGTTTGCTGACCTAGGGGATGTTGCATCTTTAGGCCACAGTATCACGGCAAGGAGGATGTTCTCTTAGGAGGAAACATTTTCTAAAATGTTTGGATGTCAAAATTGCCTTTTGTAGTGGGTGCATACAGTTGATGAAACACTATAGACTTTCCCCACAATCTACTCATGGTTCCAACTACCTTGATTCTAGCTACCCTTACATAGAGTCATTCTTTAATTCATCCCTAAAACTTAGCTACAAGCGGCAGGTGCTTTGTATCCTTAGGACAAGCCAATGAAGGGTGTGTCATCTCCACATCTCAGATAGTGAAAGGTCAGAGAGGTTAAATAGCATGCTCTGTTTCGTAATAGGTGTGTTAAGACTTGAACCCATATCTTTCTGACTTTTGCACTGAGGTCGTGGGCTTTGAACTTGCTGTAGACAAGGTATATCTGGGCAAGAAGTACCTAAACTGGGTCGATACAGAATCCAGTTCTCGGTTCCATCCTTCTCCTCTTCAGTGAGACTCTGGATAAGGCCTTTTCTTGTCCTCGGTATTCTCCTTGGTTGGCAAAATGACTTTGAGATCTTGGATTGGAGGCTGTGGCTTGTTGTTTCCTGACTCCCAATCTAACTCTGCTGAGTCATGGGTTTGGAGAGAGCTGTACACATTGCATGAAGAGACCCAGACTCACTGAGCCAGGGCATCAGCAAAGTGGGATGCAGATGCGAACACTCCGCAGCCATCTTTTTATACAACTCACGTCTTTAAAGAGTCACCTTTTGCTGTCTGTAGACATTTCAGTTTCCTGATGATACGTGTCTGAGCTCTGAGTTGCATCCTTGTCAGTGAAGCTGTGGAGGGACTAACTTCTTCCACTAGTGTTTAACCTGTGACCACCAAGCTCCTAACATGGCCAGAGTGTCTGCATATCACGAGATAACTTGTTTAGTTGGTTGATTTGTTTCTTATGAGTCAAATACTTTCTGAAAAGGGAAAGTCTACTTTGGCCAAAGAATATTAATTTGCCGTTGGGGCAGCCCTTTAAAGAAGATGTTTAATCTCAAACTCTAAATATTTACTAAACTCCTTTTGTGCCACAAGAATGCTCTTTTCTTGGCTACTGAGTTATTCAAAGTAGACAAGCTTCCTAGACCTTCCTGGATCAACCATGAACTCAGCCCTTATGGGATGCTGTGAATATGTGATTTAGGGTGGGCAGCATCAGCATGCACCTTAGGGTACCAAGTTCGGGAAAGTGAGAAAAAAGAGCTAGCCAGCATTTTTCAGCATCCACCCATCCTGTCCCTGACCTTGCCTATCAGTTATCATTTGACCCTTGTGGCAAACCTTCACTGACTTCACAGACAAGGTACCTGAGATCCAACATGCTCAGGTATTAACAGGCCTGCTTCCAGAACTACTGGAACCTTATTAATAATGTTTTTATCACATAGAGAAAAAAAGGTACACCTAACCCATGGGATCTCAGATACAATAACCATGAGTTATTTTGACTAACTTGGTATTGACGAGACCTTGCATTTAAATACTTGCCTTCAATACCATCTGTTCCCAAAGAGATCAAACAAGTGAGCAAACAAAATTCATTGCCACCACCACTATCCATTGTGCCACTACCACGATGACCACATCCACAACTATGACCATGACTACCACCACCACCACCACATTGACTACTACAACTGCCACCACTCCCACCATTACCACCATGGGAGACCACAACCACAACCATGACCACCACCCCCACCTTGACCACCACCACCACAACCACCTCTACTACCACCAAAGTGGTTCTGGCACACCAGGACAATCTCCTAAAGCTCTCGTTCCCAAGTCAATAACCTTTTCAGAAACCAAATCGAAGTCTTTACATAATATCAAGCTTACCACAGGATTTGGAGGAAAATTACACCTTCCTGACACACTGGTTTACTTCAAAATTCAAAATAGGCCAGACAGCAAATGCTTAAGCTAATGAAAAAGAGTCTCAAGAAGACCTCCACCCATTTAATGCTCAGCTGCACTAAATCACATGCTGAAAAGAAGCTCAGACCCCACAATCCCATTAGCATGGACGCTGCTGTGCGATTTTGGCAAGACAGGTGGTATTTTTACCTATAAAACCAAGTGTTCCTCAAAAAGACTCTTCAGATTTGAAACCCCTGGTTAAATTCAGTCTTTCCCTAGAGACCCAGACATGGTTTTCATCAGAATCTGATTTTCAACCTTAACCTCATGCCTGTCACAAATTTAATGTTCTGCTTCCTCTTGTTTACAGGAAAGAAACCAACATTTTCTGAGAAGGTAGGCTGCTTTTCCGGTTTGTTTATGATTTTAGGGGTTTTTTTCTTTTGATTTTTTTTTTTTACCTTGTCCTGACTCTTTGGAAAGTGCCTGATGCTCACATGTCTTCCCTAATGTCTTGCAGCCGGCAGCCCCTCTGGGAAGGTAAGCCTCTTGTTGTACTGTATCAAGTTTCAGAGTTCTGCTTCAGATCTATTCCCAGTTAATGTGGCTTTTAATAAATCCTTTCTTTTTCCACTCAGGGAGCATTTACCCAAGATACAAAAGCCTCCTTTGCCACCAGCCATGGACAGGCATGAAAGAAATGAAAGACTCGGACCCCTGACAGCCAGGAAGCCACCAGTTCCAAGGTGACTGTCCTGGGCCTTTGAACTCCAGTACTTGGGAGTACAGTACTCCAGTACAAGGTTGAGGGCTCCTTTCCTTGCTGGTTGGATGAAAACTGCTGAGGTCTGTGAAGAGAGTGGGAATGAGGGTGAGGAGGGGGCGCGTAGACCCACTTAGTGGGGAGTGCAGTGAGGTTGCTGTGGGAGGCCTTGTCTAAAGCCAGTCTGTTTTGTTGGACTCTCCTACCTTGTCAGACTGAAGCCTGAACTGCCAGGGGAGCTGGATCTGCTGCTTTATTGTGTAAGGGAGCAGAGAGGAAGGACAGCAGGGGAGGGGTGGGGGCAGGGCTGCTTCTAGGCCTGCCTTAGCGGCTTCCTTACTGCTCAACCATTTTTACAACCACAGGAGACTGAGCTCTGCTCTAGTGACTTTACCTCTGCCGTAAAATCATGTATGGTCTATTTGCCAAATGGCACATTGTACGACGCGGGGTCTGGGCCAGCCCGGCTACTTGGAGAGGGAACAGTGAGTTTCATTATCTCCTCTGTCTCTGAAGATTCATAACCATCGCCCTGGCTTGGCTGTTGTGAGGATTCAGTAAAGACCAAGGGCCAAGAAAATCCCCAGTCATTGACTTTTATAGCATTTTCGTGGATTATTTAACAAAATCAGAATACATGAAAAACAAGCGTAATGGCCAAAATATCAACATTTTCAATAAAACAGAGCAAGAACTGATGGACAACATGAAAAACATCTGACATTAGCTACTCAACAGATCGATCTTCCTCCCTCCCTCCCTCTACCCTTTCCTCCTTCCCTCCCTCCCTCCCTCCCTCTACCCTTTCTTTCTTCCCTCCCTCCCTCCCTCTACTGTTTCTTCCTTCCCTCCTTCCCTCCCTCCCTCTGCCCTTTCTTCTTTCCCTCCCTCTCTCCCTCCTTCCCTCCCTCTCTCTCTCCTTTCCTCCTTCCCTCCCTCTCTGCCTCCCTCCCTCCCTCCCTCCCTCCCTCCGTTCCTCCCTCCGTTCCTCCCTCCCAAGAAGTACAGATGCCTCTTCAGTCCTTAGACAGCTATTGTCAAAGCTGTTGGACTGTCCTGTCCATCTTGCCAATGGCACCAAGGTCCTATTGGAAAAGCCCAGAGCAGGGACCTTTGCCAACTGTTATCTTATTACTTGAAGGGCAGGCCCTGTGGTGGTTGGTTTAAAAACCTCAGCAAAGAAAAGAAGAATATTACTGAAAAATGTTTTTATTTGCTTGGAAAAACATCTACTCAGTGAAATTTAATAGCTCCTAAAAGCTGACTAAACATGTGTGTGTGTGTGTGTGTGTGTGTGTAATTATGTAATTATTTGCCACAGTAGCTCCATAGGACAAAGGTTTGCCTAGCTCAGCTCTCGATGATAACGGCATCCAGTGGCCACATTTCCCTTCTCTCCCATCCCCAGTGTTTCCGCTGGCACTTGCAACTTCCCCTTTGGCCACGGCTCAGTAGGTTTTATTTCTCCTTATGCGATTTACTGAAATTATATTCTGGGGCTGGCTCTTTGAACCTCTTGGTGCTCACATCTCTGCTCTGATTCATTTCAGGCATGGAAGGGGACCAGACAGGAGAGAGAATGTAAGTGTGAAATGTCATTTAATAAATGCTTGGCACAGGGACAGCCAGGGTAGGCTCTGGGGAGCTGGGACTGCATCTGCCTTGCCCTCTTCTGAAGTTAGTTAGTGAGAGAAAGACCAACAAGGAGTCTGTTAAATAGCAGCCTCTGCATCCTGTTACTGAGAGTTCATCAGGCTGAACTGCCTAGCCCCTGGCCCTCTGAGAGGTCCCAGGGTGGCTGGCTCCTTGCAGCCTCAACTCCAAGGGTAATTAGCAAGGAGAGTGAAGATCAGGAATAGAGGAAAGGGTCAGGAAGATGCGTCGATTTTCGTGGTTCTGTATGACGTCACTCTTTCTCTCTTAATGTGAGAATCTAAGGCTCAGAGTGACAATAGGCTTACAGTTGTATGGGCAGTAAATTCGCATGCCTTGCATCTGAACATAGGTCTGTCTGGAATTCTCTGGACTCTGAGATCTTTTAAAGTATCTTTAAATGTATTAATCTTAGTATTGTATCTATATTGGGTAGGTCTGTGCACATGTGCCACAGCATGCATATGGAGGCCAGAGGACAATCCTGTGGCGTTAGATTTCTCTTTCTACCCTTGCATGGGTTTGGGGTGGTGAACTGTCATGAGGCTCTGTGTAGCATGTGCTTTTTACTCACTGGGCCATCTTGCTGGCCCCAGCCTTTGGTTCTCTTGATGGCTCTCATAGATGCTTTCCTCCGATCAGATGTTTGGCCAACAATGGGTGGTGTTTCTGTTGTGCTATATTAGATGATGTATTTGTTGAAATATTATGGAGACAGGGCTGTAGGTCTATGTTCGGTGCTGTATTGTTGAAATATTATAGAAACTGACGCCCCAACATCTCATAGGCATGACTGCACACCATCATGGAATGGTCCATGTGGGCCAATGGGAGAGAAGGAGCTCTGTGGGTCAGAGCCACGGGTGACTTCTTAAGGGCACCGAGAGCTGTAAAGTCCTCGAATGATGCAGAGAACATGGACTAGGGTTGCTCCACTTTTGTTCCAGTCCCAGGAACAGCTTAGGAAGTTTGGAGGGGAGTATTCCCAAGCTATCAGGGTGGCAACGTGCTACAGAGACATGGGGATGGAGGAAAAGACGGACACTGAGGCTGACATCATATCTCTGAGGCACCCAGTCTCTGACAGATTGATTCTCCTGAGAATCCAGGGTTGTGCCTTCCTGAGCCAGAGGGGACATGGTCTCGGTGCAGGGGAGCAGCGGCACTCTGTTTATTTGTGTAGCCCTTTGTTATGATTCTCAGTTTTTCGGGATGAGAGATTCTGTCTGGTGTAGAACTGATAGGACAAAGCTATATTAAGTAATACTTAATTAATGCCAGGGGCGCAGTAACTAACATTATCCTTACAAAGGTACTACTTCATCACCACTGGGCTGGTCTAACTAGCCAGTTCAAGTTGGCCCTTGATTTTCTAGTCACTGGCAGGACTGCTGTGTCCCTTTGGAACCATGTTTCTTATTAGGGCAAGGGGGGTTAGCCTTTCTCTTGTCTGTCTCACAAGGTGACTCTGCAGTTGAAATAGTAAGGGATACAATAGTAAGTTTACACCTTGTAAGCTTCAGTATGAGTAAATGAGGGGCAACTATTGCAAAGGAGAGGCAGGGAGAGGGCTGGAGCTTGGGGTCAGGCAGGTTTGGGGTGTGTGAATCCCTTCCTGCTCTCTATGGAAAATGCTCCAGAGCATGAGTATCATTTCCATTGCAAAGGGTGTTCTATTCTTAGAGCTACCAGAGAAAATTGAAATATCAGTCTCTTGGAAATATCATGCAACTTGTAAATGTTATATCCGAGTCCTTTAGGAGCCTCAGAACCTCTGTCAAGTTGGGCATTGAGGAGAATCTCAGATTGGAATGTCTTTGGATGATTATGAATATTAGAAAAACCATAAGCACTTAGCATACTCTATCTAGATTATGAAGAGGGGGAAGCTTTAGAAAATTCTCCACAACGTATCTATTATGAAAAACTATAACTGTTAAAGAGCCAGACACAGTTTTTGACTGAGGAGTATCTTCTTAGAAATTGTATTGTGATGCTAAGTTAATATATTTCATTGTTTTCCCTTTGCAGGAGGAAGATGATGGTATGTCTACAGAACTTTATTATAAGCTATTCTCATTCTTGAAACTCCCATTCTCTCACTTTTCTGATCTTTTGTTTAAATAGAATCATTGAGTATGGAACACCACATGTCAGTTAACACAAACAGACATATACCAATTGCTACACCTCATGGCTTTAGTAAAATGGAATTACTTGGTTGATTTATTATTATGTGTGATAATTCAGAATACCCAACTGCACAGAAAATCACATATATGTCTTGTTAGAAAATTTTCCCATATTTATACCCTCAAACATTTGTGGATACAGAATCAGGAAGTGCAAATGAACAACATAGTAGTTGTGTTTGGGCATTTAAAAAAATTGTAAATCTCTAAAATATATAAAGTTTCCCATTAATGATTTTCTGCCAAATAAGCAGTTCAAAATAAAATTAAAAATTCACTCTACAGAACAATAGCAATTTCAAATGATTCCAAGGTGGCAGATTATCTAGAAAAACCATGAGACAGGTTTATTTCCTACCATTTGCTAATTATGCCTGATCTTTTGGATTTTTGTCTCTCCCTTCATATCAGCTGGGTTTTGTTTAAGTCGGGGAGGCACTCTAAATATCCCTGAAGTCGAATTCCGACTACTCATCTTTTTCTTCTCCCCACACAGTGCACCAGCGACCTCTGCCACAGCCGTCACTACCTTCTATGAACTCCAACACATTCCCTTCGAGATCTGCCAAGCCAAGCCCCAAGAACAAATTCCCATTGCCGCACATGCCGGGTGCCTTCTCAGAAAGGTTGGTTGGTGGCTGTGCCACTCAGCTCTAGCTAAGCATGGCGCCTGGTGGCTTGTGTTCTAGCTTCGTGTCTGTTGTTGTGACAAGTATCCCGACAGACAGAAAGGCAGGGGAGGATGGCTTTATTTTCTTTTACAATTTAAGGTCCTAGTCCAGTGCTTCCCAACCTGTGGGCCACATATCAGATACCCTGCATCTCAGGTATTTGCATTCATAACAGTAAAGAAATTACATTTTTGAAATAACACTGAAATAATCTTATGACTGGGGGTCATCACAACATGAGGAACTGTTTTAAAGGGTCAAAACATTCGGAAGGTTCAGAATCACTGTTCTAGTCCAACACATCAGGAAAGTGTAGGCGTGAAAACAAGTAGTTAGTCACAGAGTACCCACAGTCCAGAGGACAGGGGAATGAGTGTTCCCATACTGCCGCCTGCTTGCTTTTGTTTTTGCTGGCTGCATTTGTCTATTCATACACAGTTCATGTCCTGGCCCATGATGTGGTATACTTACAATGGACTGAATCCTCCTACCCTAAATAACCATCAAGACAATTCCCCACAGACCCGCCCACAGACCAGTGTGATCTAGATAATTCTTCAGTTGCGACTAACTTCCCAGGAGACCCTAGGTTGCGCCAAGCTAACAGTTACAACCAACCAGTGCGGCTCAGCTTTGGCAAAAGCCAGGCATCTTGAGGGAGAAAGACATGAGTCACTGTGCAGAGCTAAAGGGAAGAAGCAAAATGAGATTGGCGAAGAACCTGAGCGACTGGCTGTTCTCCAAGTTTGTGGAGTTTGAGAGGAGTGGGAGCTGACTTGTCCCAGATTGTCCCAGGGAATGGACTCATGGAGGGTGTCTCAACATGCTCATTTCAAACACTTAGATGTTTAGAAACAAAATTAACTGAAGTTCTTGGAGTCCCTCTTCCATCTTGGATGAGGAAACAGAGGATGTGCCCTGTTGGAGGCCACGCACCCATGCTCAGTCGCTATCCTCAGAAGGATGATGATGATGATGATGATCTCTCAGTTATAATTAAGATCAGAAGCAGAAGCAAAGCCATGGCTAGGAGAACCTTCGCAACACCCACCACCCTACCCTGGAGAACCAATAGACTTCTTCATCTGCTCCTCAGTGGGCCACCAACTGCTTTAGTAGCCAAAAGAAGCCAACTCCTCACCCTGCAGACAGTAGAAAGCAGAACCAGTAGCATGGCCTGCCCACCCCTGACAACTCTCTGGGGACTTCCTAAACTCTTCCCTTTGCCCAGGGTCCCCAAGCCTTCAATTCTTTCTATTCATGTCTCCCTTGGCTTTCTCTACTGCTGTGTCCAATCGTTCCTGAGACCCCACACGTGGCTCTAGCCCTGTCATTCCTGAAAACTGCCAACAAGATCAGGTGTGCAGAGCAGACTTGTGCTGTTTGGCCTAATGGTTGGTGTTAGTGCTTAGCATAGAGAAAACAGGTAGATTCCAGGGTCTCCATAGGTTTCCTTTCTCGTCCTGGCAAAGGTTGTTCTGATGCAGCAGTGCCCACCCTGCCCTTTCTCCATCATCCTGACTCATTCTCTCCGCAGACTAACAACTCCTGGGGATTCACTGTTCCCACACATGCCCATCAGAGTGTCTTCCTTCTTTGGCCATTTTTCAGACTCAAAGACCCCAAACCGCAGCCCCATTTAAAATGTAACTTTTACATTTAGTTTACAAGCTTTCAGTTTATTGTCTGCCTTTGACTTGTGAAACTTACTAGACTTAGCTCATCCTGGGACACCAGTACATTGAATAATTTGCCCCTCTTTCATGATGACAGGGGGTGTGGAGGACAGTAGTGACAAATCAAGAAGCATCGACAGCCTGGCTTCTGTAACCCATCTGGGTCCCATCACCCTAACCCAATTTAAAGCTTGTTTTTTTCTGTTTCTGCAGTAACATTGGCTTTCAGCAGACTGCCTCCCTGCCACCATACTTCTCTCAAGGTTAGTATGCGTGTGACCTCTACCTCGCAACATATCCATGGTGTTATAGTGTAATGTGTCTCACAGCTTTTCAGCAAAGGCTGTGTTTCCTAATTCTTCATTTTAACACTTAATTCATGTCTGCAATTACCAAGGGCTGTTGGAATGACACACCCACACACACACACACACACACACACACACACACACACACACAGGGTAACCTCATCTTCCTGCATTCTTGCTGAATAAATGCATGTCAAAATAAGGAGATCATTATCATACCTGGAAACTGGTCTAGGACTGCTAGATTCTCTGACTTGTTTCCCAAGAAAAGTTAAAAATATGTCCGTTAAAGCAAAATCATTCAGGACTTAAATATTGACTTAAAACGTTAATGCTATGGCAAAGAACAGACATTTTAAAAAAGTCATCATCCATGTTTGGCTGTGGGTCTGTGAATCTGTTCCCATCAGGAGACTTCTCTGATGAGTAGAACAGAGCTCACTGAATCAGCTAAGCAGGGCTCATAGAGACTGAACCAGCAGTCATGGAGTCTGCATGGACCTATGCTAGGTCCTCTGTGTATATATTATGGTTTTTTAGGTTGGGGGTTTTGTGGGACCCCTAACAGCGGGGAGTGGGGATGTCTCTGACTCTTTGCCTGGTCTTGGGACCTTTTTCCTCACATTGAGCTGGCTTTTCCAGCCTTGATATGAGGGTTTGTGCCGAGTCTTATTACATCTTGTTCTTCTGAGTTCAGTTGATACCCCTGGGAGGCCTGCTCTTTTCTGAAGGGAGACAGGAGGAGTGGATCCAGGGAAGACAGGAAATGTGGTGAGAGACTGAGGGGTGGGGGAGGGGACACTGCAGTCAGGATGAATTACATGAGAGATGCATAAAGAAAAAAGTCATGTTCCATATGCAGAACCAGATTTTAAATATAAAATTCCATCAGTACGTTTGACCTACAGCTTAGTAACACATCAATTTTACACGTATCCTTTCAGTGGATCACGTCACTCCCTGTGCGGGAGCCCACCATTGACACAGTGGCAGACGCCAAAGCTCAAAATTGAGGTTCCAGTGTCTTTTTTTACCATGTGGGGTCCAGTTGTCTGCTCACCCCAACTTTTCTCAGTTCTTCGATCTCGCTGTTTCTAACAGTGTATGTGCATTATTTGCCTGTCCCTTATAAACGTCTAGATTCCAGACACGTCATTTCCCGCAGCATTTCACAAAGCAAGACACACTGGATTTTTGAGTTGGTTATGGGGATTTTGTATACACACAGTTAATTATTTTAGAATGCTACCTCAATCAGAAGTCATACTTTTTAAACCTCAAGACTGCCAGACATCTTGTCCTCCATCTTTTTCATGGGATGCTCCAACTCCAGGAAGTATCATGTCTTGTTCAAAAGACATCGAAACTCCCATCAGGACTTGGAGAAAGACCCAGATATAAAGCGTAGAAGCTGACTGCAACAAAACATGTATGTGCTCATGTGCTGTATGCAGAACATGTATGTGCTCATGTGCTCATGTATGCAGATCATGGCTCTGTGCTGCTGACCATGGGGCACAGAAACAGACAGCTATGCAATATAAGACTTAGTTCTATTGTTCTCTAGTGTGAGAGAACTAACTCATTCAACAAACTCCTTCTAAGTATTTTAGTTGGGCATTGGAAACCTAGAAGAGGCAGGTGCTGGCAGCTCAGACCCAGGTTTTCCTACTCACAAACAGAGAAGACCATCTCAGACAACTCTGAAGAACTGACCCAGAAGAACTGACTCTGCTCCTCTTAGATGGGCCTCCTTTCCTCAGTGGGTCCTGGTGCAGGAGCACCTGAGGTGCATTGATGCACAAGGATTCCCAGGACTCCTCATGCAGTGCCCCGGGGGTTCATACTTTGGCAAGGTAATGTTTGGGAAGCACAGGCCTTAAGTCTCAGGCCTGCCACTGCTGCGTGGAAGCTGCTCAGACTCTCTAAGCTTCACATGCAAAGGAAACTCAGTGCTCCTCTGCTTACATGGCACTGAAGATTAAACATAGTGTACAGAAAATGCCTTATCTAAGTTTAGATAGAGTCATGGTAAGCAAACATTCATTGAATGAATGAATGAGTGAATGAATGACGGAAGAGTGAGAGAGCATGCGCAATAACAGGACCTCAGAGCTTTTCAGTCGGTCTGACACAGAAACTGACTTGGTTGCCACAGCCAGCACAGTCAAGCATTTCCCAAGCTGAGGAACTTTCCTCTAAACTTTCAGTGAACTCTGCACAAAAGCGGGTCTTAGAATAAAGGAAGCATAGGCTCTGTGACAAGCTCCTGGCTGAGCAGATAATTTGCGGTGTCCATTAAACCAACAGTTCTATACCTTAAAAAAACTGCTGAGTCAAAACAAACAGAAAAATCACAGCAAACATTGGCTCTAAACCTAACACTCTTCTCAAAGCACTTCCCTTCTCTATGTGAACTGAGAACGTAATTATCTCTTCCCGGCTGCCAATGCAAGCTGTTGGGAAAGTGTCCGTGTGTGCTGCTATGGCGGACACCTACGAAGGGCCTGCTTTCTGCAGGTTCTTACTGAGGCACACAGTAAAGCAACTGTGGCTGTTCTTAAAAACAAGCCCACGTGACGGTGTATGCATATTAGGGGCCCACATGATGTTGTATGCAAGTTTAGGGGCCCACATGATGCTGTATGCATATTTAGGAGCCCACATGATGATGTATGCATATTAGGGGCCCCACGTGATGATTAGGCAAGTTTAGGGTATTACATGATGATATATGCATGTTTAAGGGGACACACATGATGCTGTATGCATATTTAGGAGCCCACATGCTGATGTGTGTATATTAGGGGCCCACATGATGATGTAGGCAAGTTTAGGGTATTACATGATGATGTATGCATGTTTAGGGGCCCACATGATGATATATGCATGTTTAGGGGCACACATGTTGCTGAATGCATGTTTAGGGGATCACTGAAATGTTAGGGTCTCTTCTCTCCAAGTTTCCCCAGCATAGTCCAGAACACTGCCCAAGCCAGCCCTTTAGCTTTAAAGAGATGGAAATTATTTTTCCAACCTCTTATTCTTGAAAAATGAATTACTCTGTGGGGGCATCTGTGATAGATGCATTATGAGACAATGGAAACAAGGGCTGATGATAAATTAATCTTCAAAATACTTTGCTCCGAAGGTCCCAGCAACAGGCCACCTCTGAGAAGTGAGGGCAGAAACGTACCCTTGCCGGTTCCAAACAGACCTCAGCCTCCATCTCCTGGGGAAGAAGAGGTAATGCAGCTGTTCCTAATTTGTTTGCCTTTTTTCTAGCAAAGGGACTTTAAGAAACTCTGCTTGGCTGCTCTGCTGTATTTGTGTCTTCCGTTAGAGTTTTGTTAATTAAAAGAGCATCTGTGTCTCTCAGCGGCCAGACCTGTGCCTGGGAGTGTGTGAGGTCCTGTCCGGGATCCACTTCATAGCACACAATAAACCAAACCTGAATGGAAGATGTAGACAAGAACTAATGTTTCCTTCAGTGTTCTCTTACAGCCTTCCAGGGGCATTAAGAAATGAAAAACATAATCCCATTTTTCCCATCTGTTTCTTGGTTTATAGCCTTGAAAAAGGATGCCTCTTAGCCGCTCCATTAGGACAGATTTTTCATTTAAGTATGTTACTACTATATAAGCTGAAGAAGTTCTTTTGTCTTTGTCTTTCAGGATGAAAGGTTCCATTATATAAGGGGCTCCTTCCCAAATGCCTTTGTAGTCAAAGACATGATAAGGAAGCAGTTCACATAAAATACCTTCTGTGTAGCCCCTCCTAGTGATTCTGGGCAAGAAAACAAATGTTTCAAACCTCAGAGAAGTGAGGTGGTGATTTATTGGAATTGTTGTTTTTGTTTTGTTTTTTACCTTTTGGCTTTGTTTATGTAACTACAGAACTTACAATGCTTTTTAAAAATTCCTTATTTGTAGACTCCCTTAGATGAAGAGTGGTACGTCTCTTATATCACCCGACCAGAGGCAGAAGCTGCCCTGAGGAAGATAAACCAGGTACCTACAGTTCTGCCATGGATTGTCATGTTATCAATGTTAGTGGAGGGAAAGCAAGGCTATTGGCATACACTGGATCTCAAGTGTGAGCCAACTGCTGTTCCCGCTGCCAGGCGCTGCTCCTTTAAGACCCATCAGGGCTCCCATCCTACCTGCTAGCATCCATAGAACCCTTTCTCAGAGTGTCCATCACTTGTCTAGTGAAAATCCTAAATTAAGGAAAGCATATATTCATTGGCACATGTTAGGGAGTTTCATGAATGAATTAATGAACGAATGTGTCTCTTTTGGGAAGGGGATCAAATGAATCATGTAACATTTCAGAAATCTTACTAGTTCATCTTCCTCTTAACACCCAGTTATCATTCAAGGTCATGGGAAAGACTCATGTTAAAGGCATAGCCGCACAGCCTTCCAGAAACTTCTAGCTAGTCTTTTGATATGATAAAGTCTTAAGCAGGTGCATTACTGACACATAACCCTATGTCTCTTGATCAGAGATAGGAGAACAATAGCTTTTCATCTTTCACACTGTTAAGGCTACAACAGCCATTTTCATATTTAAGGGCCCACATGATGCTGTATGCATGCTTAGGGCCTCACATGATCCCCCAGTAGATTTGATCACCTGGAGGAGAGGTTTTGTTTTGTTTTGTTTTAAATCTGGGTTCCTGAGTCTTAGGGAAATTTTTTTTTTTAATAAATGGGAGTGTAGTGTGGGCAGAGGGAGTCCTCATACTCTCCAGGTGACTCTGAATTCAAGCCAAGCCTCTGATTCACTGGTCCAGTGGGAAGTTCTTTTACCAGATATGTTCTGACCAGCTCAATTAACTCTGAACAAAAGGAGCAAAGGAACGTCGTTATTGAATATTGATGGCTATTTAAAACCCGCTCTAATTAAGTACATAGAGGAAGGAGAGATTTACATGGGCCTTACTAATTAGCTCTATTTTAATATTAGGTCTTTGTCATTCTAAATTACATTGCAATTATTCTTGTATGAAAATTTAGAGTACAGAACAAATCACATGCTTTGTAAGTATTGGGGTAAAGGTGACAAAAATATAGAGTCTACCTTCACTGTTGTTCAGGTGTGGGGTAAAGTGGCATCCATCTCACAAGCAAATTGTGTGTTCTGCTTGGGGAAGTGGACAGGGAAGGCTAGCCAATCAACAGAAGTGAGTAGGTACACAGGAAGTGAGCCACCTTATTTCTTATGGCCCTTTATCCACTTACTGATAATTTGTTTTTATTATTTTATATTAAGACACTTCAAAGACATTGACTCAAAAACTTCAGATGTAATCTCAGTTGTCTTTTTGAATAATCAAAAGGTCCAGGTCCCTGGGATCCCCAGTTATGAGGAGAACTCAATGTCACCTGACCCCATGACAGCTTTGCAGGTCCCTAGAGGCTTGTCTCTTACACAGTACAGGACTGGTTTTCATTGCTCGCATTCCTTTAGGATGGCACCTTTCTGGTTAGAGACAGCTCTAAGAAGACAGTAAACAACCCATATGTCCTTATGGTGCTGTACAAAGACAAAGTTTACAACATCCAGATCCGCTACCAGGAGGAAAGCCAAGTCTACTTGTTGGGAACTGGACTTCGAGGAAAAGAGGTAAGGACCTCAGTCTTCACTCTTTACCCAAATTCCATACTGTATATAGCAACTATGCAGTTGAATCACATGCTGTATGGCAACTACATTGTTAAACAACATCAGTGAGGCCCTCTGTAGAAGGAAGAAGGAAGGAAGAAAAGTACTACCCATGACTAGCTCCACTACAGAAGTCTTTCTTGGATTTTCATTCTAAATAATTCAAGATTACATCATAGGTGTAATCTGTTTGTGCTGCTTAGGACTGGACCTAGGGCCTTGTGCACACCAGTCAGGTGCAAGCACTGAATGTTATCTCTGGTCCCAAAGCTTACATTTTGAAATTTTAAAAAATCATTAAAAATGCATTTAGGAAGTGTCAAAGGTAGAATCTTATATTTTGACTTCTTTTGACATAATTTTGATATAAGATTGTGTTATCCCTATAAAACAGTATTTAAAATACCATAAGGTGGGCTGGAGAGATGGATCAGAATTAAGGGCACTTACTACTCTTGCATAAGATTGTGATTCTGTTCCCAGAATCCATATTGGGTGGCTCACAACCTCTTTTTAAGTCCAGTTCCAGGGGCTCTAATACCCTCTTCTGGCTACTGTGGGCACCTGCACGCACACAGTGAATTTACAGACAAGCAGGCACACACACATACACATCAATAACAAAACTTTTCATTTAAAATCCCATATAAGAAAGCAGAAAAACCTAGACCAGTGATTATTGAGATATGTGGGGCATTTCTAGCTAAACTGAGACATTTGGCTCTGTGAAGATGGCTGGCCATATTACCAAAGAAATCTTCTTGTTTGGCCAAATCAACTTTTTTGATGTGAAGAAAACCACTAGGCTGCTTTTGTAGAGGAAATTAACAAGAATAATGTCTTAAGGGATTTTCTGAAGTTACACATAGAAACCCAGATGGATGAAACACTCACAGAATGAGAACAATTCACCAATGACTTCAATCCAAATACTTTCCATCAGTGGCCATGCTGATTGGAAGGAACAGGACTTTGGTCAAAAGTTTGTGTCACCTGCACCCTGTAGAAAGAGCTGTGTAGTCTTTCCAGAGGCAGTGTTGCCCTCCAACATTTCTCTTGGTCTAACATGGAAATACCTGTTTCTTCAGAGGAAGGTCCCAGGCAGTTTGTCTTAGAACAAGTACACAATCCTGCTTAGGTACTGGACTTGTGATCACATCCAGAGGGATGAATGGACCAGTGCCCCTGACTGGGTGGTCCAGGTTATGGATACAAGGACTTGGCTGCTGAGCCCTCCATCGTGAGTGTGGAGGTGACTGGGAAGGATTGGTTACCCCGTGCTAAAGATTCACCTCCTGGAACGACCCATGTGACTTCCTGGTTCCTTGCACCTTCTAATTGTTTGGATTGTGGTGATGTGGGGACTCAGAAACCCAAGAAATGAAACCCAGAGACCCATACTAAGCCACCAGGTACCATGATGGGAATATTTGGGATAAATGAGCCACTACAGGGGTTAATAGTTTTTATTTTTAAAAATCTTTTGTGTGCACCATGGCACATGTGTGGAGATAGGAGAACAGCTTATGGATATAAATTCTGTCCTTCCTCCATGTGGTTGTGGGCGTTGACTTGAGTACATCAGGCCTTTAAGCACTGAGTCACCTCTCTTGTCCAACTTTATATTTCTCTTACTTGAAGTTGGTTGGCTATTGAGGAGGAAACCTCTAAAATACCTGACAAATTTTACTCTTCCCACAGTTTCCCCCAAATTAACCCATTTAAAAATCATAATTATGAAATGCGTACTGTATTCCACTGCTAACATATCTCTCCACTTGCTCTTCCAGGACTTCCTGTCTGTGTCAGATATCATTGACTACTTCAGGAAAATGCCACTGTTGCTCATTGATGGAAAAAACCGAGGGTCCAGATACCAGTGCACACTAACACACGCTGCAGGCTGTCCGTAGCGAGTTAGTCAAGAAACGAGCCTTCCTGACTCTGTCGTCAAGGCGGCGAGATCACGTGATATTAGCAAGTGGCTGAACATGTAGGGCTGAAGCAGACTGTTAATGCAGGCCCTGAGTTCTGCCCCGCCCTTTAAAGTATCTGAAGATTGTTGAATACCACACGATTTATTTATTTTCTTTGATGTTTATAGAGTATAGAGGTGATCATGTTCATGTTTGAAGTCTAAAAGTGCACAGCAGATAGGAGATTTTGAACATCTATCTCAAAATACAGTACTTTATATACAGTACTGAAATGATGTGGAGCAGGCTTACAAAGTACTGAAACCGATCGTTTGTGATATATTTTATAATGAAACTTTTGTCAGGCTGAGGCACGATCTGTTTTCTACACAACTTAAGATGATTAAAATTCATTTTCGGAGCAGCAATAGCTTACGAGGCTCCAAAAACTAGAACTCTATTGTTTCTTATTTGGTTTTACAGGGTGTGTTTTATGTGTTCCTTTTCATAATGAGATGAATGCATGTTGGGATGATTTCCTGGGATTAAAGTTATCGTTTGCTTTACTGTTTTAGATCCTTAAGACAACGTTGTTTGGTCCTTGCTGTTATATTTTTGCTTTAAAGCAAATGTAAGCTGAACTTACAAGAAGAAAATAGTCTTAGGTTCAGTGACGCAGCTTTGCTGTCGAGCACGCTGGGGTTTCTGTAGCTTCTCTATCACAGTCCCCCATGTCTACATCCACAGTGGGCTCCCTCCACTCCCGCCTTGAAGAGCGTTTCTTAGTGCTGAAGTCTCCTGGGAAGATGAGACACATTTACTTCGAGCCCACCTTCCTACTAGATGCTACTTGTATTAGCTGGCCTTCAGTTACAAAGTTTGCCCTTTGCTGGGATGGTCGCCTGTTCCTGTTCCTTTGGGCCTGTGACAGTTCATGGCGGATACTGAAGTGAGACTGTGAGAACATCTGTTCACCTCACCTCACGGTGGCTGAATAAAGAGAAAGGACAAGAAGCAAATTTCCCTCAAGGTCTTGAGCCTGTAGCCCTGACTTCACCCCACTGGGCTTCATCCCCTAAGGTTCCCCCACTGCCCAACGCTGCCCTGTGGGGGTGGGGCAAGCCTCTAACAGTGGGGCCTTTGGTAAATACTATCCAAACCTCTGCTTCTCTGTCTTATTAATCCAACAGGTATGTTGCGAAGATCTTGTCCCTCTCAGATTGGCTTTTTAAACCCTTCAAAGCACCTTAAATCTCCTTCAGTTTTGAAATCATACTTGACAAAAAGTGCAGGGGATTTCTGTCATATGTTGGTTTAACTCACCGTTTTTGACTTTATGGTGTGGAAGTGATGCCTGTTAAGTACAAACTGGACATCAAAGTTTAAATTTTGCATTTCCTGGGCTAGCAGCAGGTGCTGTGAAATGTGAAAGTGTCGACTGGCCATGTGATCACCAGGGTACCCATCAGTACTTTACATGTTATATGTTGCAGGTGTTTCTTTTCTTTTGGGGGGGCTATAAACACTCAATAAATTAAATTATATATTCAGTATTAAGAGAAATTAGAGTTTGTGTTAGGGGACTCTGCCCAACTGCAGGTTAGAGTTCACCATCTGAGCATGTTTTAGGCCAGCTAGGCTGAGCTGTGATGTTCAGTAGGTTATGTACAGTAAAGGAATTCTCAATTCACAGAGTTTCCCCTCACCACTATAGTGGGAAGATAATTTACAGTAATGTTCATGTTTAGCAACACGAACCTGGTAAGTTCCTGGTAACAGCACTGGCATCCCTCCTCCCAATCTCATTCCCGTGGGACGTCTGGCATCGTGGTGTGACTTTTATTGACAAAAGTTTGATTTCTGATCTACACAATTTTCAGGTAGAATATTCTAGACTTTTATTTTTATGAGTTAACATTTTTAAGGGACCAAGTTAATACTGAGAACAGACTAAGATACGGAGTAGGTCTTGTGGAAGTGCTTAGTCAATGACAACAATAATGTTGTTCCGCAAAATCTTGACCTTACAAACCCAAGAGTTCTCAACTGAGGATCCAGCATTTGGAAATAGGAAAGCTGAAAAGGCTGTATTCTGTTTCCTCAGCAGGATGTCCAATAGGGATCTGCAGCATCTGCATTATGTGACATACTGAGCTAGGTCCTAGGGAGAGGGTAGTGGGACACTCAGGTTCCCATAGAATAAGCTCGACTTGTGCCTTGCTTTACGGCACTCTATTTTTATTTTTACTGGTGATCAAAATTAAGAACATGGTAGATGTCAAAGCACCTATTGGTAGTTACGATGGTTAAGACTGTCAACTCAAGTGGGTTCTCAAGTCACTTAAGGGTATGTTGGTGACCATGTTTTCAGAGAGGTTTAACTGAGGATGAAAGACACACTCTCACTGTGGGTTGAGTGTGTAGAGCACAGCATTGCGGTCTTTTCCTGCTTCAAAATGGCAGACAAGGCATGACCAGCTACCTCATGTCCACCACTTTCCTTTTCCTGCCAAGGTCAATCGTATTTCCTCAAAGTATAAGCCCAAATTAACCCTTCTTCTCTTAAGTTGATTCTTATCAGATGTTTCTCACAGCACCAAGAAAAGTAGTAGATGACAGGAGACAAAATGTGTTTGAATCTCTGAGGGCAAAGGGACAAAAATGAGCCTTGTGGGTAAGGCGTTCTCTTGCACTGCTATGGCTGCAGTCAGGGAGTCCCTCCTTTGTGCTTTCTTTGAATTCTCGTCAATTCTTTTCTGCTACAGCCTTGTCCACCTGAGCCATGAGCCTTATGACCCCAGCTGGAGCAAGCACATTGCTTGCTCTTTGCTCACATATTAACATCTTATAAAAGGCAGGCCATTCAGGGCCCCTCTCTGAAACAGAAAATCAGTCTGGTTTGGGTCCCCAGAGGCAAAGCCGTGTGCTGCTGCCGACCACCTTCTATCAGCACATGGAGGAAGCCTGTGCACAGCACAGCAAATGTGGATAGGCCAGTTCCCAACATCAGACTTCCAGCATCAACGGTGTCAATTTCCCTTTTAGACAGTAAAACGATCAGGCAAGCAAGCAAACAAACAAAAAACAGCTTTCAAGATGATATGCTTACTTATAATTTACTACTGTTTTAAGTTATATTATTAAACTTAGTTATTCCAGATTTTTAAGTCAACAAAACCCAGAAATTCAACACACACACACACACACACACACACACACACACAGATTCTCTTCAGTCAGATAATCTGATGGAAGCAAGTGCTACATCTGGGATTCCAGGCTCCTCAAATGGGTGGCTTGCTTCCGCCTCGCTGTGGTCCTCCATCTTCTTAGGCTGACCAAAATGAAGATTGAGGTCACAGAGCAGGATCTGGGAGAGTTCTGAGTAAGGAAGAAGACAGAGTGTCCAGTGTCAGCACAACCCTTACTGCTTTAAGGAGCCAGTTCCTAATTTCTAATGCCTTTTGTCAGACAGTCACTGATAAAGCTCCTACCTCGGTGGCCCATTTTTGAGTCTCATTTTCTTTGATTTTATGCATGTGTGTGGTGGGCCCCTCACCCTTTAATAGGGTGCCTATTAATTAATAGGTGGTGTGCCTATTAATTTTTGTTAATGACAAAAACCTGCCATATCTAGAAAAAGGGAATTTCAACTGAGGAGCTGCCTCTAGCAGACTGGTCTGGACATGAGCCTGTGGGGCATTTTCTTCAATGACAGGTGGATGCAGGTGGTGCCATCCCTGGGCAAGTGCCTGAGTGTGTAAGAAAGCAAACTGAGCAAGCCAAGAGAAGCAAGCCAATAAGTAAGCCACACTCCTCTGTGGCCTCTGCTTGAGGTCCTGCCCTGACCTCCCTTCATGACAGACTGTAAGCTGTAGGGCGGACTAAACCCCTTTCCTCCCCAGGTTGCTTTGCCTACAGTGTTTAAGCAGTAGAGCACAAACTGAGACAGGGCAGGTGTGAGTACGTCAGTGTTTCTCGCTGTATAGCAAAAGGCATGGCTTGTTTTCCCCTTCAGTCCCTGCTATTTGCTCCTGACTAAAGATCACACTCTCTTCCTGACTCCCGCCCTTCCAAATATGCTTAGAGAGGAAGGCTTTGCCAGTTAAGATCGAATTTTACTTATATAGGTGCTGTTCACAGCTGAGTTCTGTAGGTGGAGTATCTCACGTTTTTTTCCTTCAGCTTGCTTCTAACTAACTACACTTGTTTTATTTTTTTTTAATTAGGAAGATAACTCAAATGTTTACTAGTTAGTAAATTGCTTTTCTCTCTATTCAGAACTTGCTAATTCCTTTACTGCAAATCCCCCCATTCTGGGGTAGCCGTTTATTCTGCAATACCAGAGATTGAATTAAATTGAATTCAGGGTCTTGTGCATGTTGGACAAACCCCGTATAATTGCTACATGGCCCTCACATTCTTATTTATAAGGGACAGAGAGTTGCTGGGGTATCTGGATAAAGGCTCATTCTAGGAGGATATCTCAGGCAAACATAGTGTCTGTGTGTGTCCACTGTGGGGGTAATGTCTGAGCAGCAGTACACACAACACAGACACAGATAGAAAGAACCTGACCCCCAATGGAATTTCTGTAACTCTGAGTTAATTTCAGGGCTGCCTCCACTTTGGATTATCTGCCCTCATAGTACATGTCATGTATTTGTTATTTGCAGCTGTAGGTCTCAGAGGTGACACAGGGAGTATCTGTAATTATCTGAGAGTTGTAAAAGTAACCATACACTTAAGATGGTTTTCATGGATAGAAACGGATGTAATAGATAGCAACAGCTTATAGATGAAGAAAGTTAATCCCACAGGAGGAACTATGTAAAATGACATGGATTAGCTGGTGAGGTTCTCCAGCATGTTGGCTCAGTGAGAGCTTATCTCTAGAAATATTGAACCACGGAAATTTTACATGGCTAGGGGAAAGTAAGAGAATATAACTAGGACTGGCTAAACACCACTAATGACCTATAGGTATTTTATAGCACTAAGAATACATTTAAAGTGAAAATACACTTCACTTACAGAATCAGACTTTTAACTCTAAATCTGGCATAACCTCAGCAAACTGAGTAAGGATTCATAGGTGAAGGCACTGACTTTTGTAGAATGTGACAGGCACATGACTGTGCTGAGGGGAAGGGTGGGAGGCACATTCTGTAAGGTTAGATAACGTAAGAAGCTTGTAGGCGTCCGAAATAGGTTCTCAGGCCTAGCACCTTCAAACATACAGTTCAGACTATATTGTAAACATTTCTTAACAGGACACTTATAATTAGTGGAGAATACTCTAGCTGAAGTACAAATTGGTCTAGCCTTTCTTCTATGACAGTGGCGTGCAGACATGCTTAGCCTGTCTTCTATGACAGTGGTGTGCAGACATGCTTCGCCTGTCCTCTATGACAGTGGCGTGCAGACATGCTTAGCCTGTCTTCTATGACAATGGTGTGCAGACATGCTTAGCCTTATGACAGTGGCATGCAGACACGCTTAGCCTGTCCTCTATGACAGTGGTGTGCAGACATGCTTAGCCTGTCTTCTATGACAGTGGCGTGTAGACATGCTTAGCCTGTCCTCTATGACAGTGGTGTGCAGACATGCTTAGCCTGTCTTCTATGGCAATGGTGTGCAGACATGCTTAGCCTTATGACAGTGGCATGCAGACATGCTTAGCCTGTCCTCTATGACAGTGGTGTGCAGACATGCTTAGCCTGTCCTCTATGACAGTGGCATGCAGACATGCTTAGCCTGTCCTCTATGACAGTGGCGTGTAGACATGCTTAGCCTGTCCTCTATGACAGTGGTGTGCAGACATGCTTAGCCTGTCTTCTATGGCAATGGTGTGCAGACATGCTTAGCCTTATGACAGTGGCATGCAGACATGCTTAGCCTGTCCTCTATGACAGTGGTGTGCAGACATGCTTAGCCTGTCCTCTATGACAGTGGCATGCAGACATGCTTAGCCTGTCCTCTATGACAGTGGCGTGCAGACATGCTTAGCCTGTCCTCTATGACAGTGGCATGCAGACATGCTTAGCCTGTCTTCTATGACAGTGGTATGCAGACATGCTTAGCCTTATGACAGTGACATGCAGACATGCTTAGCTTGTCCTCTATGACAGTGGCATGCAGACATGCTTAGCCTGTCCTCTATGACAGTGGCATGCAGACATGCTTAGCCTGTCTTCTATGACAGTGGCGTGCAGACATGCTTAGCCTGTCCTCTATGACAGTGGCGTGCAGACATGCTTAGCCTTATGACAGTGGCATGCAGGCATGCTTAGCCTGTCCTCTATGATAGTGGTGTGCAGACATGCTTAGCCTGTCTTCTACGACAGTGGTGTGCAGACATGCTTAGCCTTATGACAGTGGCATGCAGACATGCTTAGCTTGTCCTCTATGACAGTGGCATGCAGACATGCTTAGCCTGTCCTCTATGACAGTGGCGTGCAGACATGCTTAGCCTGTCCTCTATGACAGTGGCGTGCAGACATGCTTAGCCTGTCTTCTATGACAGTGGTGTGCAGACATGCTTAGCCTTATGACAGTGGCATGCAGACATGCTTAGCCTGTCCTCTATGACAGTGGCATGCAGACATGCTTAGCCTGTCTTCTATGACAGTGGTGTGCAGACATGCTTAACCTTATGACAGTGGCATGCAGACATGCTTAGCTTGTCCTCTATGACAGTGGCATGCAGACATGCTTAGCCTGTCCTCTATGACAGTGGCGTGCAGACATGCTTAGCCTGTCCTCTATGACAGTGGCGTGCAGACATGCTTAGCCTGTCCTCTATGACAGTGGCGTGCAGACATGCTTAGCCTGTTCTCTATGACAGTGGCGTGCAGACATGCTTAGCCTGTCCTCTATGACAGTGGTGTGCAGACATGCTTAGCCTGTCTTCTATGACAGTGACATGTAGCCATGCTTAGCCTGTCCTCTATGACAGTGGCATGTAGCCATGCTTAGCCTGTCCTCTATGACAGTGGCGTGCAGACATGCTTAGCCTGTCCTCTATGACTGTGGTGTGCAGACAGTGGGGCTGACCCCACTCTTACCTTTCATCTTCTTCACCTCCAAAGAAATTGTATTAATGTTCTTAATCATGGCTTCTACCTTTTGCTTGTGGTCATGATGATTATTCTTAAACATCTGATTATAAAAGAGAAACAGAAGCGATGTACAGGATCAGAGCTATTTACATGGGGGTGGTGGTGAGAAGACTCAGCAGTCAAGAGCACTCACAGCTCCTTCAACCTAAAGTCAGTTCCCAGCACTCACACTGGACAACAGTTCCCCATGACTGCCCAGAATTCCAGCTCCAGAAGTCCAGTGTCCTTTTCTGGCCTCTTCAGACACCCATTCAACACATGGCACAAACACATATACTTATGTGTATTAAAAAAAAAATAAAATGTAGGTAACTTATAAAAGAAAAAAATTGTTATCTCAGAACTAAAGTCATTGTCCTTTTTATACCTAGGAAAGCATCAACCTGGTTTGTTTTTCCAGATGAAAACCATTGCAAGTGGAATTCTTACAGTGAGGATTCTTCTTTAACTAAGCTACATCCACAAGATGGGGCCCTTACAATAGAAACAAAGTCCTCTTTACAGAAATCTTTAACATTTACAAACTACCTTACAATTAACAACTGTGTAGAGCTTTCCTAATATTATGTTGATTTGGGGGGTCTCTTACTCTTGAATGACAGTGCCCACTTGTCACACTAAAAACTAAAATGTGTTTATAATTCATTGATGAGGAAGAATAAGTAAGCTCTTGGTTATCTGAAATGTATAAACCACCACATTGTACAGTAAATATATCTAAGCAAGACTGTCTCCAGAGAGATGGCTAACTAGATATTAGCTAGCTTTTTAGTAAGACTCCATAAAATGACTTGAAAAATAAATCACAATTAACCCAGACTGTTCCTACCATGGAAAAGCTGGTTGGTTACCAGCCAGGACTGTTTGGCTGGATAATGAAATCAAATGAACCATTAAGTTAGACCTTGTCTTTGTGTTTTCCTGAATTCTAGTCAGTATCCTATTTGCCCTCACTTCCTTCATCATGGAAGCTGTAAAAATTCTTTTCTTCTCCAGACATTAATGAGTGATACACACTTTGCATCAAGGTCTAAGATCCTGAATATTGAAAACAAGAGTGTCAATAACAATCTCACTTGCACATACCAAATCCAGGATTTGGGTTTGAGGGGAAAAAAGAAATATAGTTTTAAAATAATAAGCATAAAACCTAATTAATAATAAAATACAAAAAACGGAACTAAATGACTAGGAACGTCCTGTGCTCCACCCAGTGGGTAGGAGAGAAAGTATCTGAGGACTTAGGGTGGACGAGTCCCACATGGCTGGCCACTGCTCAGCCTTGTGGTAATTCAAATGGCAATTAACTAGGCACGGAAAATCCATAGCCAGAGGACTAGGCCACGTCAGAAGTCAACATGGTACACACCATGGACATGACATCACTAACGAACTTGCCCACAGGGCTCTGCCAGGTTCCTCAATCTCAATAGAAGGTTTCGAGAGCAGATTCCGAGGAGGAACTCTCTGAGGGTCACTGAGTTCCCAGGGCCCAACACCTGCTCAGCGGCTGATGCCTGGCCTAAGGCAGCCTGGAAATTTCCACCGCCTGGAAGCTTCTGGAAGTTTGCGCAGGCCTTGTCCACCCTCTGGGTGCCTCCTTCTCCACCCACTCCGCAGCCCGGAAGTTAGCTTGGTTACCGAACGGCTTCGAATAAGCCCCACCTTTCCGACTGATAACCACAAAATAAAAGCTTCGACAACGGATCTGGTGAGAAAAAACTTTCAACAGTCAGCCCACGCAACACTAGGTGTGGAGAGAGAGCGCGCGGGAAATCCAGGCTCAGCCTCCTGATTGGCCAGTGCCTCTACCTACCTGATTGGCCAGCGTCTATGCCCACAGCATTCTGATTGGATGATTTCTACACCTGTGGCATTCTGGGAATTGTAGTCTTAAATAAGAAACTCAACGGAAAATTGAGGCGTCTAGGCTGCAAGTGACTCCTGAGAGTACCAAGAAGGCCTTGACAGTTTTGTTTCCTAGGTGCCAGCTTTATAACCTTTACCTGTTATTTTCTTTCCACAGTGCAGTGCTAGAGCTAAGGGCAGAGTCTAGACTGACTGTTTTGGTTTGAAGCCTGCACTAGATTACTAGTGCATGTTATTACTCTGAGACCAAATTCTCACCCCCATTTTATGAAGCTATAAAAATATCTTGGGATAATATTTTGAGGGCTAAGTGAGATAATTCATCGGAGGTGTTTGGTGTGTAATAACTGTTCTGTAATGGTTTGCTGGTATCAGTCTTATAAATTTTTCAGAGTAGGATACGATGAGCTGACGATCATGGTGGTTTCTTGCCAAGTGAAGAAGCTGGGATTGTAGCTATCTGTGCTTGCTACCAAGAGGAATCCCCGCCATGACACGCTTAGAAACGGCCCCAGGTATTTGACATGGTGCTTTGAGTTATTATCCAAGACGTGCTGAGATCTTAGGTCTCCAGGATCAGGTATCAGGGATTCTGATTTCTACGCAGTACATGTGAGCCTTTTCGGACCAGGGCCTTTCTGACGGCAACCCACAGCACAGCCTGTTGGTCGTTTTACGTTTCCTTTATCTTCTGTTTAACAATGTCGAATTTGTCTGATGCTGAGTTAAATAGATGAGGAAGCCGTAACTGAGAGAACTGAGCATCAGTCCTAACGACGGCTAGTTGTGTGGCTCTACAAGAGTAGCTTTTTTCTTCTGAGCCTTTGTTTCCTCATTGGGTGTCCTTGGGAGAGACCAGGGCTAAGTTTCACTCATTGCTAGCATATAACAGCCTATTGTAGCCTACATTATTACAGTACCTAGTGTGCTAGTATTACTATAACATTTTAAGCTTCGCTCCTTTTAAATTTATTTTTAAAAGCATATCACCAGTACAAGTAGAATAAAATGTGACCAGAAGGTAACAGGGGAACCCACACAGGCAATGAAAATGGGGTGATATGCTATGTGAGCTTGCCTCTTAATGCTGAGTCAGAGCCTGGTCTTTGTTTAAATGAGTTGTTATTGGTCTAGAAAGTATCACAGGCCATTTAGAACAAGCTGAAACTTCTATCTGAATAGAATGAGAAAGACAGAAAGAATTGCAAGAGGTGTATATGCACTTTGATGCTGATGGGTCCTGTATAAGTGTCCTTCACATCACTAGTGGGATTTTTTGATGCATTTGGGGGAATCCAGGATTAGATGCTCCCTGACACTCCTTCTTTTTTCTAAGGCTTCCTAATCCTCGGTGTCCTCGTTATACAATTTTCAGATTCCTAGAGACAGCCTTCCTGAATCATCCCTCTGTGGTGCTGTGGCTTCATAGCTTCCTGTGCCGAATGTTCCCCTTGCTTAATATTTTCAGCGTAAACACTTGATGTCTTATTTCTGTTAGGTGCAAGGAGTTATGAGAATATAAGCAGGCACTGAACAATTGACAAAGGATGTTCTCTGAGCTCACTTTGTATCACGTGTTATGTCAGGAGCTTTACTCTTCTGACAGCTCTGAAGTAGCTATTATCCCAGTTACATAGAAAAAGCAGCTTACTCTCACAGAGCCTAATTCCTGCCCTGCTCCAGGGTCCAGAGCCAGGAAATGGCAGAACGACAGAGTTCATTGCGTCTGCGATTCTATCCTTCTCTTATTTTCTCTGCATCATTCTGGCTGCCTTCAAGGCCAGGATACCAACCCTGAGCTGTTTTTTTCAATCATTAACTGAAATACCCAACAAAGGAGAGACAGAACCTGTAGAGACCATCTCCAGTAGACAGGCATGGTCCCCAGTTGAGGGATGGGGCCACCGACCTATCTCAAAAATTTTAACCTAGAATAGTTTCTATCTAAAGGAAATGCAGAGACAAAAAATGAAGCGCAGACTGAAGGAGGCCACCCCACATAGGGATCAATTCCACCTGCAGACACCAAACTCTGGCACTATTGCTAATGCCAAGAAGTGTTTGCTGATAGGAGCCTGGTATAGCTGTCCCTGAGAGGCTCTGCCAGCACCTGATCAATACAGATGCAGATACACACAGCCAATTGCACGAGCCTGGGGACCCCAATGGAAGAGTTAGGGGAAGGACTGAAGGAGCTGAAGGAGATGGCAACCCCATAGGAAGAACAACAGGAAGACCAAAGTATGGACACTTTGGTCCTTCTTAGAAGGGGGAATAAAATACCCATGGGAGGAGACACAGAGACAAAGTGTGGAACAGGGACTGAAGGAAAGGCCATCCAGAGACTGCCACACCTGGGGATCCATCCCACATACAGTCACCAAACTCAGACACTACTGTGGATGCCAACAAGCACTTGCTGACAGGAGCCTGATATAGCTCTTTTCTGAGAGCCTCTGCCAGTGCCTGACAAATACAGAGGTAGGTGTTCTCAGCCAACCATTGGGCTGAGCACAAAGTCGCCAATAGAGGAACTAGAGGAAGGACTGAAGGAGCTGACGAGCTTGCAGCCCCATAGGAAAAACAACAATATGAACCAACCAGTCCCCCCCCCCAGAGCTCTCAGGGACTAAACCACTAACAAAAGAGTACACATGGAGGGAGCCATGGCTCCAGCTGCATATGTAGCAGAGGATGGCCTTGTTGGACATCAAAGGGAGGAGAGGCCCTTGGTCCTGAGAAGGATCGATGCCCCAATATAGGGAAATGCCAGGATAGGGAAGCAGGAGTGGGTTGGTGAGCAGGAGGAGGGAGGATGGAATGTTTTTTTTGTTTGTTTGTTTGTTTGTTTTTTGTTTTTTTGAGGGGAAACCAGGAAAGGGAATAACATTTGCAATGTAAATAAAAAAAATATCTAATAAAGAAAAAACACCATTAAAAAATGAACAATATCAACTAACCTGGCCACTCAAAACTCCCAGGGACTAAACCACCAACCAAAGAGTATACATGGAGGGACCCATGGCTCCAGCTACATACGTAGAAGAGGATTGTCTTATCTGGCATCAATGGGAGGAGAGGCCTTGGTCCTGTGGAAACTTGATAACCCAGCATAAGGGGATGCTAGTGCAGTGAAGTGGGAGTGCGTGGGTGGTGGAGCACCCTCCTAGGGGAAAAGGGGAGGGGGAAAGGAGGATGGGATGGGGTGTTTGTGGAGGGGAAACTGGAGGGGGACAGCATTTGCAATGTAAATAAAATAACCAATAAAAAAATTATCAGCTGAAAAAAGAATCCCACTTAGATTCCTGTGTTAGCATGTACCCAGCACCCCAGAATGTGACTTTATATATGGAGAGCATTTAAAGATGTGATGGATCCCCAGTACATCTGACCACTAACTACCTCATATGGAGAGGGCCTCTAACATGTAGAAAGAGTCAGGAATGTTCACATACAGAGTAACTATCATGCGAGGACCAATCAGGAAGGAGGTCATCTGCAAGCCAAGAAGCCTTAGGAGGAACCAGAACTCTGCACCCCTCGACCTTGACCTTCCTGCCTGCAGAACTACAAGGGGCTGTTTCTTTTGCTCAGGATGCTCTGTAAGTGATGTCTTGTTAGGATTGCCTAGCACGTGATAGATCAGGAGAGTAAATGACCCCACCCTGGCTCCCAGGACTTTTAATTTTAATTGGCTGGCCATTGAACTTAAATACACACACGATAATGTAGATACAGGTACATAAATGTGGGGTGGCCAGCACAGCGTGAGTGACCTTCATTTTCTGAGCTAAAGATGCTCAAGAATACAAAATAGAAAGTGCAGGCATCAGTGTCTTGCAAAAGCAAGACTAATTTCAAACCAAAACAGCAGGAAGGGTATAGTTTTTCAGAATAGAAGATTTATGGGCAAAGCTTACCACATGTGCAGGTTCTCTTTTCCCTCCTCTCCTTTATTCTGAAGTGAAAACCCCACCTCAGACCTGTGTGGCTGGTATGCTGGAAATTCCCTGTAGATAATAGCAGGGAAGGCGGGGTTGTTTAAGAAGAACTATTGTTTACATAGGTGTACAGATATAGCATAAATGGAGAATTCGGAAAATCAAGTGGTGGTGAGGTCTGGGACTGGGTAGGACTTGGGGTTCTGGGAACACAGCATCTATTTCAGAGTCCATCTGGTGTTTTTAGTCACTGCTGTGACCTTGCTTCTAATGCTTAGAACTCATCTTAGTGGACAAAAACCTATAGTAGCCTCCCAAAACTGCCTACCTCCAAACCATCTCTGAATTATTCTTATAGATAGACTGTCATTTGCAACAGGACATCATTTGTTATTCACAAAGAATTGGCTTCATATCAATGAAGAATTCTGAAAGGTTGACTGTGGCAAGCTGCTACCTCAGGGGACAACGACAACTTACTGCGGTGTGTTCTCTCCTTGAGTAGCTAGCTTATTATGTTCTCTTTTTGTGGAATTTTTCCCTAAGAAAACAAAATCTAAAAAGCATGATCCGCTACTTACAGCTTGGGACTCTTATAGTTGAGACCTGAAGAAAAAAATCTGTTTTCCTATTAACTTTGTAGTAGCACTTTACCAGAACCCAGCACAAGTTGCAGTTGTTGATTCTTAATGTTAATCAAATAAAGAAGATTAAAAAGCTGGTAAATTCCCCATAAAGAGAGAGGCTATTTGTAGAACAAGGTGATTAAGCCTTTTATAGAACTGAACTTGAGTGTCTCAGTTAGTTTCATTGCAAAATCTTGACATAAAGCCTCAGTTTCCAGGAAAACAAATTGAGTAAATTATTTCATTTTTGCTAGATCTCAGGGCTCCTATCTCTCTCCTGTGCCCGTTCATTACCAATTCAAAGTGCTAGTCACTGTGTCTAAGAACGGATGCTCTCCGGAAGCTCAGCTTGCTTCTAAAGATGGCTATGTACTGGCCCTATGAACATGAATTTGGGAGGTAGCAGCCTTGACTGCACACTGGCATTGTTATCTGAAAGGCATCAACAGACACAGAGCAGGAAAAATTCCTGTGTGTCCATATGACCCAGGGCTTTCCCATTGCCAGTTACAAAGATGATGCAAGAAGCAGTCGGGTGACCTTAGCTGCTGTGTCAGAAAGTGAAATTTAGAGTCTTTGGCCACTGTTGGTGTCTGGCAGACACTCGTTCTTTCTGCCAAGGAAACACCTTCTGAAATGCAAAACGATGTCAGTAATGCAAATGGACATTGCTCCTCACTTAATTCCAAGTTGTGCCCCCACATCTCTGTCTCTCTGAGACAAGGAGCTACTCAGAAAAGGCTGCAAGGTAAAAGAAAGGATATTCAGCTAAATTGGAATTGTATAGGAACAACAGGAAACTTCTACTAAGTGTCTGATATGACACACTTAGACTGCAATTTTACGATTTGTCTGGGATTCAAATTTAACTAGGACTCCTGCATTTCTGTTTGCTAAATCTGGCATATCTCTAACTTAAACACTTCAACTGTGAACACAGCAGTGTGGAGCCTTCTGTAGGCAGTAGATACAGAAGCCAAGAGAAAGATGAAGCCCTCCCAGGAGGTATTCAAAATATTAATGCAGATACACCTACTGTGATAGAATTAGGCTCTCCTCTTCCTTCAGTATCCTTGTGAGGCAGGCAAGGGGCTCGCTGTCAGAGGACGCTGACTTTATCCAACAAGGCACTGTGTTTACCAGTTGCTGGCCATGCCTTTCTGTTTGAGAATTCTTTGGGCTTGGCTTCTTAGCTATCCCTTTATCTAGCAAGGCACTTTCATGACACAAGTTGTGTTTATTTCCAGAAATCCACCAATCAGAGGATACCTGTCTCTGTCCCAAAATAAAATATGTTTCCAATTCTATTATGTCAGCCATCCATTCCATAACAATACTTCCTCTGTTTATTAAAGGCATAGATCCTGATCTAAAGTCGCCTCCCGCTGGGCATCAGGCTCCCCCACTGCCTTGCATCTGCATCAGCTGTCCTTGGAGTGAGGGATGACCATCCTTCTGAAGGGATTTATTAGGCAAATGAAGTCCAATTACACTAGAATATAAGCATGCCCATCTTTTGTTATGAAAATAAAGTATATGTGTATAAAAGCAGATTTAGGAGAATATCCAAGAGCAGATTGGCAAGGATTGCTAACACTTATCCTTAAGGATGCAAGGCTGACTTCTTGTATTTATGTGGTTGTGATTTAACCCCTATCGCCTTCCCTTCATTTTAAATTCTTCCCATCATTGCTCAACATGGTAAGTCAGCCACATTCAAGCAGAGTTCCTCAGACCTCCCACTGTGGCACAGTGACTCAACAGGTATGTAAGAACAGGCAGATTCGGGGACTCACCTTGAAGACTGACTTGGCAAATCTAAGGAGGAGCCCTCTGAATCCCCACGTCCAATCTCCCCCATCTCTACTGTAGCCTAGATAACCTGTGTGCCTCCCACGCCTGAGGGAATGCTGGTGCTCACAGCGCCACTGGTTATCTCTGCAAGGCTCACACGCTTCGCCACGGTGTCACTTGCCACATCCAGGAACATTTTCTCTTTAGATATTTATACAATCCCGGATCTCAATAAGATCCACTTCAGTGGAGAGGAAAGTGCTTGGGTGGACCATCTCCTCCCTCTGGATGGAGACAGACCCACACTGTCTGCTTTGATCACTGAGGTGGGACAAAGAAATGAGAGCACACTTTTCCAGATCTTTCCAATTTGGCTCACTCCTTCTGTTAACAGGCCTTTTTTTTTTTTTCCCTGACTGCTGTTCTCTAGTTTTAATTACCACCATAATGGAAAGTCTAGAGTGTTTGTGTACACAAAACTCTCCTACTTCTATCTCTGCTGTTATGCAGTGTAGGACTTTCTTGCCCATGGTCCTTGCAGGCATCCCACGACTCCGCTTGCCCTCTGTGATCCCCATTTCACAGGACAGCGGGGTAAGCTGCTCAAGTTCAATTAGATCATGTCCTTTCCCTTTCTGAGCTCTCCAGTGGTTCTCTCCAGCAGCCGGGACAAACCCTCACCCTGAACCTTTGTTCCCTCTCTCTTTGAATCCTGGTACACGTTGCCAACAATTGCCAGACAGTTGTTTCCTTCCGAGCCTCACAGATGGACTCCTTACTGTGCTTTAGGGAGCATGCCAGACATCTTCTCAGATCACCGCGTTCTCGGCCGCAACCCCTTTTGTGCTTCCATGCAATATTTACTAGTATTTGGGGGATGTTTCATCTCTGTATCTGCCTGTTCTGTTATTGGGTTTTGAGCTCGTCTCTTCCCTTATAACAACTCTTCTATTAAGAGAGATCACTGTCTCGCTAGCATCCTCTATCCTCTGCCTAGCCCAGTTCCTAACACACAGTTGGTAGTGCTCACATGAATAAGCAGACTAGCCCTGGCCAAAGTAGTACCCTAGAAGCTCAGAAAAGCTAAAATGAGTGTTGTCCCTGGTACTCTGCAGGATGCTAAGCCAGGCTTTGGCAGTAGAAGCTACACACTGATATCTTCTGAGATCTCTAAGGAAAGGGATGGCTGGGGAGAATGAAAGAATTAAAGGCATCCACATAAACTAAGGGCAGAGCCATAATTCCATCCAATTATGGATATATATTTCTATCCATTGAGTGATAGAAAACAGACTCAGTGCTGTTCTAAAAGCCACACCAGACCCGAAAGCTTCAAGAGCTTCAAGACAACTGTGTAGGAGGGACCTTGGGATTGTCTCAGCTGTGGCTCATGATTTGAATAAAAATCAGATGACTTAGGATCTGTCGAAAATGAAGGATGTTTTAATACTTTGTGAGTAAAAACACTGGTATTTTGCTTCTGTTTTATTAAACAGATTTTATTATTTTTCAGAATCTTGTCAGGGTAATCATTTTATGGGTAGATGAAATATTTAGCCCTGCACTGCAGGACTTATTTCTCAGCAATTACCTTGTGGCACTTCCGCTGTAATTAGGTTCTCGCCTAGGAATTTTCTCAGGGTCTGGGTAATAAATGAAATATGACCAGAATTTAAATTTGTCAATTACAAGCAAGCACCATGGGTAAACACACAACAGAGCCATGAATTCCAAACCGCAGGCTGGTGCCGGGGGTGGATGTTCTAAAAATTAAAATGGAAATTTAACTGACTGGCAAGCAAAATGCAGCCCCCAAAGAAAGCAGATCTCCCCTAACACTCCTGCAAGACCTTCCAGACTGTGAGCTCTTGCTTACAAACTCTTCTAGCTTGAAAATGACAATTCCAGGAGCGAGCAGTGGATTTACATCAAAATAATCCGGGTGGGCTGTGGTTACCTGTCTGTGAACACATTTCTTGAAACCAGACCAGGCATTTTGGGGGCATGGTAGGCTAGAGTGCCAAAGTATCCTGCAGCCTGACCAGTGGCACAATCTCTGAGCTGTTCTGGGAGATTTGGGGATAGGACTTAAGATCTCTCAACAGCTTTCTTGACTTGACTTCAATTATAGCTCCCGTGGGGCCCTCTGCCGTACAGGGGGATGTCTTAGGATTGGTACTGTTATACTGACAAATTATATTTCATTAAAACACACACACAGACACACTCACACACCTAAACACACTCTCACACACACAGACACACTCACACACACTCTTACATACCTACTCACATAGACATACATACTCACATATACACAAATACACACTCACACACATACATACACTCTCACACACACTCATACACACACACTAATATGCGCGCACACACACATATTCACACATACAAACCAAAATGCCATCATTTATTCATACAACTAGTCTTCCCTGTGTCTCTTCACTGTCAATCATTGTGTTACATTTTATGCACATAGCACTGAGTCCAAATGGACAGGTCTTCAGCTCTCTGGGAGGCCATGATGTTGAGGAGACAGGCTGCAGTTCCCAGACCACGCTAACATAGCCCTGTGATACTAAGGATGAAGGACAAGATAAATAGTTCATCATTAGGAGGGTTCACTGTAGTGTAAACTTTGTGGAGTGCAGTTGCTTATACAAACCAAGATAATGGTATATCACATTAGACCATATGATTTTATGGGACCATGGTCCCATAAGTTATCTTTTACAGACTGAAGCATCCATATGAAGATCATGATACATATATGAAGTAACCATTTACATAGACATTGTTCATGGTTGTGAAAGGAGACATACCCTGAGGGATGTGATATGGACATGGTGGCTTCTTGAAGTGGCTTCTTTGAGGAAGGGACACCCGACTTGGTGTGAGAAGAAAAGAACGTTTCAAGCAGCGGGAGCATTATGGTCAAAAGCACTGCATCAGGGGGCAACCTACAGACTGGAGAGACAGACCATGTCAGCAGGCTATAGAGCAGTAGTATAGGGCAAAAGGAAGCGGGACCACCAGGAATCATTCTATCTATCTATCTATCTATCTATCTATCTATCTATCTATCTATCTACCTAACTTCTATCTAGCATCTCTCTATCTATCTATCTATCTATCCATGTATCTATCTATGTATCTATCTATCTCTATCTATCCATCTATGTATGTATGTATGTATGTATGTATCTACCTAACTTCTATCTAGCATCTATCTATCTATCTATCTATCTATCTATCTATCCATCTATGTATCTATCTATGTATCTATCTACTATCTATCTATCATCTCTCCTCTCACACACATTCTCTCTCCTCTTTACTGAAATCACTAAGGGGTCTTATGTAGGAGGGGCATGGCAATAGTGGTAGTTAATATGATCAAATCTATGGTTTAAAAAGGCAACCTGGCTTCCTAATAGAGAATATGAAGAGAATGGGGAGGACACAGAGGACAGTTAGAAGGGTATCTTATAAAGTTCAAGCAAAACACCACAACGGTTTGTTTAAACTGGTGGCAGAGGCTATGGAAACAAGATGAACACACCAGATGTAGGAGGTAGAATTGGCGTGAACCTGGTGACAAGTGATACTGATAGGAAACTGGAACTCTTAGGCATGACCTTCAACTTCTCAGATTCCATTAGTAGAGCCTCAGAAAGGATTTATACCCACTTTACCCCTAAGGACACTGGGGCTTAGAGAAGCCTATGACTGGACTCAGGCTCACTCCACCAGGCAGAAGCTGTGTTATGAGCCTTTACCTTGTTTCCGACATTGCTAAGAAATTCCCCTGAGACCTCATTTCCCCTACATCCTCTCAGCCTGTCACCTGCATTGTTGAGATCCCCAAACACTCACTGCATTAATTTGCCCCTCTTTCTCTCTAACTAGGCTGAGCTGTTTGTGGCTGAAGTCAGGTCTTACTTTCTGTTTTACCCAGAGATTCAACTCCTTTATACTTGTGGGGAGGTATATTCCAAGACTCACTGGGGACACTTGAACCCTAGATAACATTAAACTCTTTATACACACTGAATTTTCTTATATGTGCTCCATGTCTTGTGTGGCTTGGGCTCCAGAACCCTGGCCAGGGGTGGCAAGGGAATGAAGAAAGGACAGACAGACATACAGACACATGTTTATTAGGTTGGTATGGGAAAGGGGAATTGACCATGTCAAAGTACACATCCACCCCTTCTTTACTTCCTCAGGGCTTCTTCTGCTCCCTTTGTATGTGTGTGCCCATGATAAAGTTTACTCTGTAAACTAGGCACAGCGAGAGGCTCACAAACTCAACAACAAAATAAGACAACTACAATATGTTTGCACTGCTTTGCTTTCTGTTGCTGTGATAAAACACTGTAGTCAAAGCAACTTGAGAATAATAGAGCTCATTTTACTCCCACTTCCCCACTATGATCCATCACTGAGGGAATTCAGAGAAGAAATGCAAGTAGAAATCCACTTGCAGACACTGAGGCAGGGACCATGGCGGGATTTATTGGCTAGCTTCTCTCTATGTGTCTTAGTTAGCGTTTCCATTGCTGTGAAGAGACGCCATGACCAAGGCAACTTTTATAAAGGGCAACATTTAATTGGGGCTGGCTTACTGGTTCTGAGGTTCAGTCCATTATCATCATGGCGGGAAGCATGGCAGTCTCCAGGCAGACATGGCAATGGAGGAGCTGACAGTTCTACATCTTGTTCTGAAGGCAAACAGGAGAAGAATGGCTTCCCCAGAAAGATGGGGAGAAGCTCTCTGTAATGCTTGGCCTAGGGAGTGGCACTGTTGGGAGGTGTGGCCTTGTTGGAGTAGGTGTGGCCTTGTGGGTGTGGGCTTTAATATCCTTGTCCTAGCTGTCTGGAAGTGAGTAGTCTGCTAGCAGCCTTCCAATGAAGATATAGGACTCTCAACTTTGCCTGCACCATGCCTGCCTAGACACTGCCATGCTCCTGCCTTGATGATAATGGACTGAACCTCTGAAGCTGTAAGCCAGCCCCAGTTAAATGTTGTCCTTTGTAAGAATTGCATTGGTCTTGGTGTCTGTTCACAGCAGTAAAACCCTAAGACACTCTCTAAGCCCACACCCACAGTGACACAGCCTCCAACAAAGCCCTACCTCCTGATAGTGCCACTCCCTGGGCAAAGCATATTCAAACCACCACACCATGGCTTGGTTATCTTGATTTTTTATCTAACCAAAGACCTGTGGTGGCATAAACTACATTAGTCTGAGTCCACTAATATTAATTAAAGGAATTGAGACAATTTTTTACTTAAGTGATTCTAATTTGTGGTAAGCTAACATTAAAACCAGCCATCGCAATGGTTAAATGAAAGTTATTTACTACTTAAAAACTAATTCATTTCTAGAATTTTCTACTAAATATTTTAATAATATATATCCTGTATACTTTTAAGGCAGTAGTAGCACGTTTGATGACAAGTAACTGACACCATGAAAATAATTAGTGATGAAGAAGTACCCCTAAATTTAGTTCTGTACCTGACCCAGATTGATTGTCAGTGAGAAATGTGCCCCAGTTTCTGCATAAGGAAGCCAGTTTAGAGGGCAAAGTGTATTTAAAATATTTTCAGTGGCCCAGTCCTTGCACCAAGGCCACATTTGGGGGATTTGAAATGCAATGCTCAGAAAGGATTGTTAAGAAGAACCCAGAAGTTTCTAAGAACCTCCTCAGCATGAGGTGGTTCTTGGTGTAAGTCCAAGATCCATTCTGTGCATTGGAATGGTAATTTCCGGCTTGAAGGATTTGACTTCTGCCTCTACAAAATGAGGGTTCTTTAAGAATGTATTCAGTCAGGCTGTTGTGAGGATCACACTTGACTTTCTCTGCTAACATATGTTAACATCTCTTATTTATTTATTTATTTATTTATTTATTTATTTATTTATTTATTTATTTAATGGACAAGAAATTTCGTGGTTAGCCCTGAAAATAGTCAGAGTGGGACTCACTCTTCTGTCAGCCCTGAAGTTTCTGTCACTCACAGACTTCTTTCCCCATGGTTTATTCTGGAATGAAGAAAGAGGAAGCTGGCTCTCTAGAGGTCCCCAACAAGTTGACAGATGTCCCCTAAGGCAGCTTTCAACAGAGAACTATTCTTTATTATAATTATTATTCTTTGTGATTTACAGTGTGTCTATAAGCCTCTGGGCACAATCGTGGAGCAGGACTGGAATTAATAAATCTGATCTGTTTCCTTCTTAATTCATGACGCTGACAAAATTAAAAAATGAAGTCGGGTGGGAAGACTTAGCAGTCGAAGTGTCCCAAGCTGGGTTCCTAGGCATGGGCAGGGATGTGTGTCGGACAGAGCACGGACAGGCCAGAGCTGCAGCTACAGCAAGACAAATGGTCTAATGGGTCAAGGAAGCTTGAGGACTCCCTCAGAAAGCCACAAACCTTCTTACTGCAAACCTATTTTATTCAAGGATTCTAGAGCTCTGGGATCATGCACAGAAGTGTTAAAACAGCAGGCGGCAGTGCCTACTGCTATAAACCTGTGCAAGGGGCTGAAGCAAAGTCTGTGGCTTTAATCTTTACTGTCTATCGGTTGTGAATATTATATATTATAATTGCTTAAATATTTACTGTGAAACTATGAATTCATCCAAGTAAAGGAATACCCAGTATTTAAAAAAAGGGAGCTTGATAAATAAATGCATGTGAAAGTTTTTCTGTCTTAGATTGAATTTGGATTTCCTTTGGATTTCCCTTATCTCCCAATCATATGGTATTCGCTACTGAAACAGCAGATCAGAGAAAAATAGTTTCCCAAACCACCAAATTAATTGTTAGGATCTGAAACATGCCTCATAGGCCCAAGTGCTAACAGGCTTGGCTGTTAGCAGTATTGGTAGGTGGTAGAACCTTAGGGGGGAGTGCATAGCCAGGGACCTTTAGATCATTGCTGGGTGGTGTGCCCCTGAAAGGGATCTTCAGATCCTGCTCCTTCCTAGATGTCGTCATAAAGTGACAGCTTCCTCAGTCTCACCCACAGGTACAAATAGTCTTGCCCGGAACAATACGACTGAAGGACTGTGGGCTGAACTTTCTGAGACTGTGAACCCAATAAGTATATCTTTCTTTTAAATCATTTACTTCAGGGGCTTTGTCATAATGATCCAACGCAAGAGCAAGAGCAGAAATGCACACATTCAGGCGTTGTGCTGTCTCTTCAATCTCATCTCCCCGCAAAGTCACAAGAGCTGTGTGAAAACCTTCACCTCACACCTTAACATATTCTCCCTGTTACACTTTGCCTGCTCTTTTGTCTTGGGAGCCGGCTCCATGCACTTCTGAGGCAAGAAATGACAAATGGGAACGGTCCTCAGTGGGCAGCACAACAGGATCTGAACTTGCCCCTCAGCAAGAAGTCGGCTCTATCTGGCCTTTGGGGTGTTTCCATCAGATGTTGACAGCTATGTGCTGTGAAGCCTGAGAGCCATTTGTCCACCAGTGCCAGACGAGGTCCTCACATGGGCCACAGACACCTTCTCCACATTACTAGGCTTGTGTGAGCTACTCAGTGTACTCTTTTTAAGGTTAATTTTTTTTTTTATTAAAAGAACTGAAACCTTTCACCAAAAATAAGTGACATTTGTGGAGATGGGTCTGTTTAGCTGATTTTAAACATTGTATAGGGCATCCGTGTATCAAAATCTCGCATGGTACTGCATTAATATGCATAATTATATGCTAGCTAAGAATTAATAAAAAATAAATCTTAAATATATTCAATTCACAATTATATTTGATGATAGGGAAATGAAATCTAAAAGAATGATGAATAAAATTGATATTCAGAAATGAAATAGAAATATTACTTTAAATAAAAAGAAAAGTGCGTGGGGAGAGTCTCCAACCATCACTTGTGACCCCAAAGATAAACAAGGCTCACCTTAAATCTCTTAGGAAACTCCTGCCAGTACTGTAAGGCACGACCTTCTAGCCTCCCCACCCCCTTACTGTACAGGTTACAAAGGAAATGGTCCTTCAAATGTCCTTAATGTTTAAGAGGACAAGAAAAGTCCTGTTTTCCCTTCCAGAGAGAAGGTGACCATAATCTCTATTATGTAAACTCTTTCAAAGAAGCAGTCTGTTCAAAGCTGTTGCTATGTCATTTGTTGCTATGGCAATGCTTGGCCCTGGAGGCAGCATACAACCAGGCAGGCTTCCCCCAGCCTCCAAACACTGGCCGCCATTATCTCCCTCAGATCTTAGGGGAAGGCTTACTTTGCAAAGCTATTCATTTAAATTAGCAGCTCCCTTCTCAGCCATTTCATAAGAGTTTCTTATGATTGCTACCCTGTCCTGTCCTGTCCTGTCCTGGGCTTTAATAGCAGTTAGCGCAATAGACTGAGGTCCCGAGGACTGGAGTCAGCAATTCTCGGTGATTAGGATGTCTGAGGTAAACAGTGTTCTTCTCTTCTATCCTCTTGGATGCTTGTAACCCATGACGAGGCAAAATTAGATTAGTGGTTTAGGGGTACAAGCAGCCAGCACAGCCCATGTGTTTGGGCAGATGTCACTGTGGCCCGTTTGTGTGTATGTGTGTGTGTGTGTGTGTGTGTGTGTGTGTGTAGTGACATGTGGCCGGGGTGGGGGTGAGTCACCAGCAAACAGGAATTAGAATAACACAGGAAGGAGCCCAGGGATAAGAACCCACAAGGGCTTCCTTATCAATGACCCAGTTCCTCCAATTAGGCCTTACTTCCTGAAGCGTTACACAGCCTCTCCAAATAGCTCCAACATCTGGGGAACAAATATGTAAAACATGAGTCCACGGGTGACATTTTCAAACCATAGCAGTTGTCCTTGTTTGCAGAAATGCCCTTTACACTCCGGCCAATCCCTTGAGCGGCTGAAAAGTAAGCACACTTGAAGGCTGTGTGTTTAATGCAGGAAGGCAGTGGAACAGGAGCATTCCTATTGGCTAGTTTAACCTCATCTTCCTAACCTGAGAGCCTTGCCTCCAGGGAGAGGTAACGCATGCAGGGGGGGCAGATCCAGGAAGAGGATGATATGCCTGGCCATGATGAGTTACTTGATGGAATTTAGGGTCACCATAGAAACAAATGTCTGAGATTTTGTTAGCCAGGGTCAGAAGACCCACCTTAAATGTGGACAACACTATTTCACGGGCTGCAGTCTTGGACTTAAGAAAAAGGAGAAAGGAACCTAAGTGGCAGCATGCCTTCCTTTACTCTGTTTCCTGATGGGGATGCACCGTGGCCAGCCACCCCAAGAGTCTTCCAATGTGATGCCTCTCCCGCCCCCCAACCGCCATGGTTGTACCTGTGAACTGTGAGCCTTTCCATCCTTAAGTTGTTTTGGTCTGCCATTTTTTTTTTTCATAGCAACAGAAGAAATAACAGACCCACTGATATTTTTTTGTGTTTGTTACTCTTGTTCTTCCCTTCTGGGGATGCAAACGGCTGCATCTCTTCTAAAGTTCTTTGCACCGTCATTCAGAGCTGGTCAGTTGTGTCTTGTTTGAGGTTCTATATTCTTCCCTTTTACCTTCTAGGTTGTAGCTACAGACACATCCTCATAGCTCTCCTTTCTCCATATTTGCCAGCACCATGGCGAATCCTCACTGATAAGTGGCCCAGTTTGAATATGCCCACTATTTTCTGTTGAGACCAATGGACACCCTGTCCCACCTCCCCCCTGACTCATCATTGCTCATTGTACATCATTTTGTACGTGTGATGTCAGAGGATAACTTATGGGAGCTGGTTCTCTTCCTTCTCCTCCTGGTCCCTGGGATAGACCGCAGGTCGTCAGACTTGGTAGCAAGTGCATTTACCCACTGAAATATCTCACAGCGTGTGCAATTCTTTGCCCACTTACTTGCACCTCTTCTTGTTTGTTGGTTGATAGGTTTGGTATTGATATTTCCATTGAGTTTTATTTTGCCTTAGTCCAACATATACAGGCTTGCTGGATGAACATGGAGTTTCCTCCCTGGGTGGTCCTGCCGAGGGGAACAAGTTAGCAGCATCACATGGTTCCCATGTACATTAACCTGGTCCTTGGTGCTCGTGCAACCCACCCCTCCCTCAGCCCAGGTCTGTGGTCTCTCACCTCACCAGCAATGTGGCAAAGCTGGAGAGGAACCATGCAAGCTAGAGGAAAGCACAGGTCCGTGCTCATAAAGACACGTTGGAAACCCCGTTAGCCGTTTGTCAGCAAATGATGAGTCTGAACGTCCCGAGAGCCTTAGATCGCTCGTGTATGACAACCATGAGCAGGAGAGCTTGGAAATTGAAGCTCTTTCTATTGTACTTCAGGTTTTCTTTTCATACTTGGGGAGTTCCTAATGTACTCGGGGTGAGTGAGTGTGGCTGTGGTGGCGTGACTGGCTTCAGTGGTGAGCTTGCTAATGCAGCTACAGATGGTAACCTTTGACTCGAGTACCCAGTTGGGCCCAAGTCACTCCTTGACCTGCTGTTGACTAGAAGCCTCACGGGTAACATGAACAGTTGATTAGTACACATGTAGGCATATGGGATATAGGATACAGAATTCTCTAGAACCCCAAGAGAACCTCTTTACCGAGGAGTAAAGCTTGCTTCCTACAATGATGGACTGTTTGTATTGAGGTGATAGCACTTTAAGAGGACACTCAGCACGTCTGAGCTCACACTGGGAATGGGGGAAGGGGTCTCCAAAGGTACAGAAGAACCAGGTGTGTTTATGGTGCTGGTGCCCTTCTCTCCATGGCAAAAGCTGCCATTGAGCATCATGGGTAAACATTTCATGAATGTTACCATTCAATAATAGATCTGTGTATATTTATGGTAGTGATTCTAAAAGCAGACCACGATTTCTATGTCTTATGAATTCATGGCATATCTAACTTTGCCTTCACTTTTAAATATATATCACTGGGCAATGCAATCCTTTTATAGGAATTTTTTTTAAATTCTTTTTTCTTTTTTTCAATTTGTAGTACATTTTAAAAGAAATCTTTACATACTGTGTAGGCTGTGCCACTCAGCTGAACCTGAATTACTCGTGTGTCAACTGTATTGATACGACCAGAAGCAGTATCTTGAATTTTATTTTTCACTCCCTCACTCCCTCCCTCCCTCCCTCCCTCCCTTCCTCCCTCCTTCCCTCCCTCCCTCCTTCTTCCTGCAACAGCTGGGCTGAAGTTGGCATCAGATGGGCTGATACACAGGTGGGGCAGCACTTGGCTGCCATTACAGCACTCAGAAGGGAGCAATAATCCTAGTGGGTGGTTTCTGAGATTTAGAGCCGTTCAGTGCAGTGCTCCTTGCCAGACTCTTCATGGTGCAAGAGAAAGCTCTCCGAACGCCGGGCTGTCTGGCTCACCTCTCATCTCTCCAGTGCATCTAGTCGCCGATTGATGCGTGTTATTCAGCCATGCATCCCAGCATGGGATGGTTGCATAGCTCTGCCTGTGCCCGCTTGTCCTGCTCACCGCATGGGTTCTTCTTGTAGTCTTGCTGAGTGTCCCACATATTTCCAGACACTGGTGCTCACTGGTACATTAAATCAGTGCTTCTTATAATATGGTGTGTTTGCAAACTGTCTCCCACATGAGAGACACGTAATAGGGCATTTTGACTAAATAATTTTATGGCTATTGAATCTAGCAATCATAAACCTGTGTTTTATGCCTCACATTTTTCATTTTATTTTTCTACTAATTCATTTTTATTGCACTGTCCTCCCTTGATGGCCACAAGGGATTGGTTCTTGAACTCCCACAGACACTAAAGGCTGCAGAGGCTGACGTCCTTATATAATACAATGCTGTGGAGTTCTTATGGGATACATATATACATAAGTACATACATCACATTCTCCCTTATGCTTGATGAACTGTATTATCTAACACTATAATTGGTGTGTTAATAATTGTTAGATTGTATTATTTAGAGAAGAAAGGTAAAAAAAATGACTGTATGTTCAGGGTAGACATAGGCTCTTTTGAGTCCTTTCAATCTCCGGTTGGCTGGGTCTGTGGATGTGGAGCCCAGGGGCCTGTCTATGTTCTATTGGTGTGGTAAAGGAATTTGGGGGAGGGAAAGGGTCTGTTAGGCTCCTGTGTTGTGGGTCACCGTCCATTAAGGGAAGACAAAGCAGGAACCTAGAGGCAGTTGTTGAAGCGGAGTCCATAGAGAACACTGCATACTGATTGGCTCTCCAAGGCTTCCTTGGTTTGCTTTCATATGTTACCCAAGACTTCCTGCCCAGGGTGTTACCACTCACAGTGTGCCGGACCCTCCCACATCAATCGTTAGCCAAGAAAACACCCTAGAGACAGGCCAATCTGTGGGCTTTTCCAATTGAAGTTGTCTCTTTCCAAGTTAGTGAGCGCACGCGCGCGCGCGCGCGCACACACACACACACACACACACACACATACACACACACACACACACACACACAGAGAGAGAGAGAGAGAGAGAGAGAGAGAGAGAGAGAGAGAGAGCAAAGAAATGAAACTCAATGTTGTACTGAAGCAGCAGCAGCGGAAAGGGAGGCAAGAAACAGCAGAACTCCCCCCTCCTCACAGGCGGCAGAGATGCTGCTCAAAGACTGGAGATTCAAACCTTTACCGTCCTTTGATTGGCTCACCTGCAACCGACCTGTCCTGCACTCCCGACTGTTCCTCCAGTTGAACATTTACACACATTGGCTGCTCCTTCTTCCGGTGGGGCTCCACCCCATCTCCATCTGGGTCTCTCTGCTCTCCAGCCTTCTAGGACAATGTAAAATGTCACTGCCCCAGGCAGGCCTTCCAGACACTGTCCTGTCATTCAGGGCAATGAATCCTACAACACCGATAGACAAAACTCTCTTCCTTGCACTTGATCCCAACTAGAAAGTCTTCCGGGAGTTCCATTGCGGGGAATACAGGACCCTCTGACCTCTTCACCCCCAGTGATAAGCTACTTCCCTGAAGGCAGGTTTCATCATGCTGGCTTGCTCCTCACTGGTCTCCTGGTTTTCAGCAAAAACGTCTAGCACGGTACAGCTGCTCAATAAACATTCTTTGGGGGCCATTGGGTTCCCCACTTCTCTTCTGCATTACCACTTATTCTTAAGAAAGAGAAGAAGCTGAGAAATCAGACCCTAATAGCAGAAAGGACCTTTCTTCCTGTGGTTGGATGCACTGCCACCAGGAAAGAGGAAGAAACAGGAGGAGGGGGGAGAGGAGGAGAGGGGGAATGAGGAGGAAGGTGAGGAGGAGGAGGGGGAAGAGTAGGAGGAGCAAAGAAATGGTAGAACTCAAACTGTAGTGGATTATCTGATCGCCCCTGGCCAAAGTTACCTATATTCCACCATCTTGATTCTCTGGGGTCTTGCTTCTTAAAAATAGTATTTCATCCAACATCTGTTCTAAAAAAGTATGGCTTACCATCAGGTAGAGCTGGGTTTAAACTCAGGCTTTCTCACCAACCAACTACAAGCCAGCTGGATGCCCGTTGTGTAAACGCCATTTCCACAAATTCCTGGAGGACTGGAACATTCCAGTTAAAAACACTGGGTACATTTAGGGAGATGGCTCAGACTCTAAGGTGCTTGCTGTGCAAGTGTAAGGTCTCCAGTTTAATCCCCAGAGCCCACGTAATTCCAGCTCTGGAGAGGGAGGCCAGCCACACTACCCCATCAAGGGTTCCAGGTCATTGACAGACCATATTTTTCATAAATCTCTGTGGAATCTCCCTGAGGAATTATACCAATCGACCAGTTTTCAGTTTCCTCACCCACAGTATGTGTGTAATAAATTTTACTTTTGAGTTCTTAAAATAAAATAATATAAAAAGATATAATGCAATCCCAATAGTTGGCTTATAATGTTTGATAATTATTACAAGTATTGCTATTGCTCATTGTTATGATAAATAATTTCACAATATCTAAAATTCTCATCACTAAGATAATTTAAAATGAAATGTAAAGGAAACCGGTATGGTTCCTGAATTTCTGGAGCACAGAAAGGAATTCCACAACTCAAGTTCGCGCCTTCAAGCTTTGCATGTGGGTGTTAGTAACAGCAGGGGGCGCTGTTTCCTTAATAAAGAGCCAACAGCGTTCAGCAGCTAAGACCACTCGGGAGTTTGGAAGTTTGAGGGACAGCAGCGAGTTCCTTAAGGCAGGAATTATAGGTTCTGAACAGGAATCTCTTGAGTTCAGGGGCCTGAATAGCATGCTCATTTTGTGTTTGGCTTTGTGCCAGTTCCCCCCTTCCCACCCTCCCAGTCCCCCCCCCCCTTTTGAAATTCTATTTAGCCACTTTTGATTCTTGGGATAGAACCCAGAGCCTCACACTTGCTAGGCAAGTGCCCTGCTGCTTACCCATCTTTCTGCCCCTCTTTTATGCATTACCACTTATTCTTAGGAAAGAGATGAAGCCGAGAAATTAGACCCTAATAGCAGAAAGGACCTTTCTCCTTGTGATTGGACACACTGGCACCAGGAAAGAGGAATATGAAGAAACAGGAGGAGGGGGAGAGGAAGAGGAGAAGCAGGAAAGGAAGGGGAAGGTGAGGAGGAGGGGGAGGGGGAAGAGGAGGTATAGGGGCTCTCTGAGGAAGGTCTGTTTCTAATTCCTCTGGTTAAAGGGTGTGCTTTTCTGTTTTCCGATTTGCTTGTCCTTCTGTTTTCATTCTGACTTGGACAAAGTGAGCTGCAGTTTTTTTTTCAGTTTTTTTTTTTTTAATCTATATTCTTCAGGGTACGTTTTCAGATGGGAATGGCTTCTGATTTGCCACAAAGCTCAGGCTTGGTCCTGTTCTCCTAATTATTAGCAACTCAAAGACTTAGACAAGTCTATCAAATCCAGTCAAGTGCAGTCCTGGTCCTGGCCCTCGGTGCCTAACAGCACTCTGAAGGACATTGGATATTATGTTTGTTTGGTGTTTTTGTTTTGTTTGGTTTGGTTTCTCCCACGGGAGAGAACGAAAACTCCAAGGGGATCTGATGACAACTTGATGTGTTAATTGTCTGAACAAAGATTTCTTTGGTGCTTGCTATATACAAGCCATCATGCTGGATCTTCAGTATAGAAAGGAGCCGGCAGTGTCTCAGCCTTCAGTGAAGTGAACAGGGAGCTGCTGACAGATCTGGGGAGCAGCAGCCACACTGAAGAGCGGCCTAGGGGAAGGGAGTCTCCACCACATGAGCTTCTTCCAGGCTGCTTCCCAGGCCTCCGACCCCTCGTCTGGATTTTTACTTCTTCTCGACTTGGAATCCTTTGAAACTCAGAAAAGGACTGCACACTCCAATTGAAGGCAGGTCTAGCCAGTGTGGTCCAGGCTGCGGAGGGAAGGGTGGAGTGTGTGGGGAGAGGGTGCCTTCTAACACTGTAGATGAAACCTTGCAGTTATCAGTCATGATTTTCTGGCTGTTGTGGGGCCTGGCTGCCATGAGTCTTAACCTCCAGTCTAGGAACAGAACAGTATAACCCCCAGTCAGTTTGCTCCCTGGTTAAATGGGAATGAAATTGCTCCACCAGGAGGACATTTTTAAACACGCAAGCAGTCTCAGCAAGAGCATCCTATGCATGTGGGCACCAATACTCTTACTGCTTTATATCTGAAATGGCATTTTTACCCACAGCTTCCCCCCTGCATGCCAAACAGATCAAACTGAAGTTGTCTTTCTTGAAAAAGCGATTAAAAAAAAAACCCTTTTATCAAGGTGCTTAAACTTCTCTGTACATATTCTGTTCTTTTCCTTTTTAGTAGAAACAAAATTAGTTGCAGATATTCTTTTATTATAAAAGAAGACTTTTTTTTTTGCTTAAATTATAGCGATAAGTTAAATGGCCTTGACCTTATTCTTGTGTGCGGAAGACAGAGGCAGGAACTACCCAATGAACTGAAACAGCGTGATCTGTGTAGAGAGAGCAGCGGCTGTCAGTCCTGGGCAGCTGCTGTGTGGGGAATCACATTTGTGCACCGCCTGAGGTAGGTTCTGGAAGGGCAGTAAGAATTCCCAACCACTGAACCTTCTCTCCAGCCCTAAGAATTCAGATTTTGAATTAGAGTCTCCCAAGTTCTTTTTCTATTACTGTCAGCTGAATTCAAATATGCACACTCTGCTTACAGGCCAAGGACATTATATCAGCGATTGCATTTTCAGCGTGGCTTAGTCAAAGGTCTTCGCTTAACAGGATATTCAAAGTCCATCTCTAATTGCCCATTGTCCAATCTCCTGGAATCTACCTTTAAAAGATTCCTTTTTATTATTATATTAGACTTCTCTCAACGATTCTGTCTCTTTTTGTCACCTAAGGTCCTCTATATAAGCCAACCTTTCTTCTATCTGATTGAGGAACCTGATGCTCACTAATCAAGTCTCAATCAAATGGTTCACACCCCGTCCTGGAAGAAGTCCCAAATTGTGCCCCTCTGCCAGGAAATCTGGCTTTTCCCAGCTCTTGAGAACAATACATACCAGATTCTAACACTGCCCGCCCCACAGCCTAGATCCTCTTGTCTTCATCTGGAAAGAGACTCACTGTTGGGCAACGAGTTATACACTGCATTTCAAAAGCTGTGATTTGTTTCCAAATTCACAAGGAAGCAGAGATCAGTAGAATGAACCCACGTCCATCATCACGGTCTCAGTAACCGTCAGCCCGCGAGCAATCCATTTCCTGTGCATCAGACTCCTCCCCTCATCAAAGTTACTTTGAAATGAATTTCAGACATTGTGCATTTTCATCTGCAACTGGATGCTTTCTAATAAACGATGCTTTCATTTCAGTGAGGACGATTTTTAAGAATATTTATAGAGGTAGACTGGCTGGCATTATGAACCCCCTAAACTTATTCTCTCACTTCAAAGATGACAGAATTATGAGCACTCTTTTTTGTTTGTTGTTTTTTTGTTTGTTTTTTTCAAGACAGGGTTTCTCTGTGTAGCCCTGGCTGTAGACCAGGCTGGCCTTGAACTCAGAAATCTGCCTGCCCCTGCCTCCCAAGTGCTGAAATTAAAGGCGTGAGCCACCACTGCCCGGCTATGAGCAGTCTTATTTTCCTGCATCTTTCCTTCCAATACGATTTTGTTTTAGAAATGTAAACCTTCCCATTCATCTGTTAAGTGTTCTGTGTTTCTCTAAATGAGAACTCTTATAGCAAACTAGCCTACACGTAAAACAACAACACTTTACCTCCTAGCACACACAAACTTAGGGTGGATCAATAGCTCATATATGTAGGAGATAATAGTTTGTAGCTGTTAGAAGACAACACAGAAGAAAAATTCCTAGACTTTCAATTCAGCAATGAATTATTAGATATGAACCACAAATACCAGAAAACAACAAGTATTGGTAAGTTAATAAGTAAATTAAAAACCTTTATATACCAAACAACATTATCAAAAAAAAGTTAAAAGGACAATTTACTGAACAAGAGAGGCTATTTACACATTCAATATTTAATAAGAATCTTAGGTCCAGAATAAATAAAGAATTTTATAATGCAATAATTAGAAGAAACAACTAATTTTAAAAAGTCCAGGAGGAAATCAAAATGACCAAGCAGAGAGCATAGATTTCATATCAATCATCACTAGGACAATATAGGTCCTAGCCACTTTATACACAGTAGGGCAGTTACACTGGGAACACTGAGGAAAATGACAAGGATATGGGAATCCTTGTCTACTAGCGATGGGAATGTATAGCTCCTGTGAAAATAGTCTGGTGGGGTCTCAAAAAACTAAATATAGATGATCTGGAAACTCCACTTGTGGATATGTATACAAAACAATTTGAAACAGGTGTTCAAACAAACCAATGTTCAACCTGTTCATAACAACAATGCCATGGAATAGCTAAGATAGGAAAATGGAGTAAAGATCTACCAGAAAGTGAAAGGACAAATTGTACTGTAACCATGGGATGGAGTATTTCAGTTGTAAAAAGCAAGAGCTGACATATACTATACAACATATAAATCTCAAAAATGTGCCAAGGGAAAGGTATCAGACATAAGGGGAATATTTTGTGTGATCCATTTATATGAAATGTCCAGAGTAGGGCAGCCATAGAGAGCAATATAGTGGGATGGTGTCCAGGGAAGAGCAATCAACTGCTGAATGGAATGGATGGAATTCATGTTACAATAAACAAAAGTTCTGGAACTAGTTTGAAACACATGCCATACAACATCTTCAGTGTGCTGAATGTCAGCAATTTCTTTGTTCTTAAATGATTTATTTTATGCTATATGATGTTGATTTCAGTTAAAATAAAATAATTGAAACATCATCTTCATACCTAAAATTTGACATACTTCTTTAATATCAAATACCTAGTTGGCTTAAATTACTTATCTTTGAAACACACACACACATACACACACAAACATACACTAGATAATTTCCGTTGGGATATAAAAAGATTCATACATCATAGACAGACAGACAGACAGACAGATAGATAGATAGATAGATAGACCCTCACAAAGATTGCCCCCTTCTCTCTCTCTCTCACTCTCTGTCTCTCTGTCTCTCTCTCTCTTACACACACACACTATTATTTTAATTGAAGACATTTTTTAAAAAAATTTTCTGGTTCTCAGTTTTGCTCACTGTAGCTCTGTGAGGTTGTTCCTCATACCCCTTGATCCCTGCACTTTCTGTAATTTGAACATTAGATCCTGAGGTTTCACAAGATCGACCATCAACTAGAACCATTGTCTCATTAATTTTATTAGGGATGTATGAAAGTGTCACATTCCACTGCCTTTTGCTTTGATTAGTTATAGTCCTCCCATCCAGAGACATAGCCTGACTTAAAGACATAGTTCCACTATGTAGCCCAAGCTGGCCAGAAACTGTGAATCCTCCACCTCTGAGTGCTGGGGTTGTAGGTATGCAACAACACACCTGACCTGAAACATGTTTAGCATTACATAGGACCTGTTGTCATGGCAATAGTGTTTGCTCTTCTCTGCTTTGATATCTTTGAAAACATAACTGTTCCCTATAATCTTGCCAGAGTGGTCCTTTTTAGTTTCTTCTATAAACGCACGGATTGGAGCATCATTAATACTTTGTAATGCTTTGAATTATTATTCTTTAGATTGATGCTCAAATTGTCCTATTTTTAGCTAATGGGAACCAATAGTGGGACAATTTTTCAAATGTCTCTAGATTCGTTTTGTCTAAGCCCTAGCTGTTCTAGATGGCTTTCTGGCTGTCTGATATAATGATGTCATTTCTTTTTATAGATCTGGAAGTAGCCATTTTTCCCTGGGATTGCCAGCTTTCTTAACTAGTTTCAGGCATTTAATGGTTTCCAACTGGAAGGCTTGATTGGAAAGAAGATCCTACTGGTAGTGTAGCTCAACTGGTGGAGCGTTTATGTAGCATGCAGGAAGCCCTGGTTCATTCTCAGCACTGTAGTCTCAAAAAATATCAATCATCCAACTATCAATCAGTCAATCAATCAATCAATCAATCAATCAAGTTCTGTGCTTCTGTAAAGAGTATCTAGTTGTAAGATTTAATGCTCATTCCTTCACAGGTGAATCCTGTTGAAAATAAGACCCTACAATTTGGAAGTTCAAGGAAGGTACTTCCTTTTAACTCATCCAGCCTTAGCGTTAGTCATGTGAGGTGAGAATGCTCCAAATGTGTCAGCCGCCATGCTGGGGTTTCATCCACTTCACTCAGTCATTAACACAGCACCCCACCACCTGAACATTAATGTCACTGTCTCAGTGACAAGGAAGCAAGGATCAGAGTCAATGGACCCACCCAATTATGGATGGCATACATCTTGCAGAACGGTATATGCTGAGCTTTAGACAGGTGCTCTTGAGTTGGCAGCAGAGCTGGCTCTATTTAGAAGGCAGGTGAGGTAGACAGGACTGTCTTGAGCTCCTTAAGAACCATTTCATTCCATATGGTGTTTCTGGATATTGCAGTGAACACCGCTATCTTATTTTATGTTTTAAAAGCTCTTATGTAACTTTAAAAAGTATTTTTACTGGCATAATGACATTTTACTTCCTACTACCTTAAAGAAAAGCTGTGCTTATTTTTGCCTGCTTTATAGAAGACTTGGAAAGTCAAAGATCTTAGTGGAATCAATTTTAGGGATTTTCCAGGGAGGACTGCAAACTGTTTATCAAATTCTCATTGATTTCTCCCCCACAGGAATTGCCAACAACACAGGGGGAACAAAAAGGATTTTCTTTGTGCCCTCTTCACACCCGTACCTTTGTAACAAAATGCAGAGTAGTCCCAAAGTCCTGAGGTTACAATCTATAATTTTCTCTTTTTGAGTTAGCCTGAAATTATTCAGTCTGCTTAACACTTCAAATGAGGTGCTCTTCCAAACATTTTGCAATCATTAACTCATATGCTCCTCCTGTGAAGCCCTTGTAAGGTGAGCACAATCATTATGGTGTGTCACAAATGGAGAGACTGAGGCATAGGGGGTGGGTCACTGGCTGAAGGTGGTGTGGTTTGTGAGCTGTGAGGCTGGGTGGAAGGTCCTGTGTCTGATCTCTGCACACTGCCTCTCCAGCTGTGGCTCTGCAGGTGTGACATTCATGTCTACAGGGCTGGATGTTCCAGGATCTAGCTTCTATTGCTAAACATTTTCAAGGGGAAAAAAACTACTTTCAAGACCCTACAATGATCCCACCTGACTCCAGATTTTGAATCAAATTCATCAGTTCACGCCTGTCTTCTTCTGGATGCCAGATGACCTGAAATTTGAAATGATGCGTTTTATTTTTCCGTAATCAGATTTCATTCAACAAAAGAAACGGAAATCTTATTTTAGAGCTAGACCCTGCTTGTGGATCCCCAGACACTGTGGTGCAGCCAACGTCTGTCTGAAAAAGCAGTTACGTTTCAGGTGTCTAAGCAGGTTTCCATGGTAGCGGCCCCTGGTCATTTATGCTTGATCTTTTACTTCTCAGTATGGCTTTAAGGACTGTAATCATGATTCTTCAGGGATCCTAATCTTTGTTCTTAATTCTATACTTTACTGTTAAAAATCTTGCAAAATAAATAGCATTACACACCAAATTTAGCCAGATCCAACATGTCTTAAGGAATCATACTCTTTAAAAATATTTTTAAGTTATTTAATTTGATTGAGATTATAATATTGTTGCTTCATTTTCTCCTTTACTTTCCTCTCTCTAAACCCTCCAATATACCCCTCTTTGAACTCTTTCAAATTCATTATATATATGCACATACACCCAAACATATTTTATAATATGTACTATACTATTTATTATTATATATTATTAAATAATATATAATATATACACATACATAGCTTGCTCAGTTTGTATAAAGTTATTTGTTATTTGTAGGTATGTCTTTGGGGCTTCCCATTTAGTATTAGATAACTTATTATCCCCTTAGTGTTTTGTATATATATATATATATATATATATATATATATTGCTATCATCATTCCTTAATTGGGTACATAGTTTAGATTTGAGGCCTGGCAAGTGCCCCTTACGCTGTTGGCATGTCTATTGTCCTGTTCAGCTTTGTTTAGGCAGTCATATTGGTGCGGATCTGTAGATGTAGTTTCTGACATTCCTAGGAGACACAAGGTCCCAGCAGACTCCCTGGAGGGAATGCTCATCTTAGTGGCTGGCATCCATTTGGTGCTCACTGAAGTCAAAGAGTATTGGGAGCTGCTGTACTGTTAGAGCTTCTCGATAGCGCTGGGAGACACGGAGCACCAATGTATATTTCAGATGAAGAAATCAAAGTCAAACAACATCCTGCAAGGTTTTTAAAAACAAAGTGAATCGCTGACGTGGAGTTAGAAATTGGTTTGATAACCAGGTCATTTCCGAATGGCCTCTCACATCACAGGAACAGGAGCTTAAGGCAAAGCAGCCACTCTTTCTGTATTCGTCCATCAGTATTTTCCAGTCATGATCGTTCTAGGTCAAGAACAATCAAGGATCCAATGCTTCGCGGCTCCTCAGAGGTCCCCCATGGGAGAGGAGGGGTCTTTCCAAAGAGATTAAGATGGACCTAAAGTCAGGACTTGGGGCTTAGCAAAGACTGTCTGGAGGATGCATCAAAAGAATTCTTAAATAGCGCCGGGGGGGGGGGGGGTAGGGTGAGGTGGAGGGGTGGGGGTGGGGGCGGGGAAGCTGGAGGCAAGTCCAAGGTCGGAGCATCAAAGAGATGCGGGTCAAAACAAGATGACTTCAGGGAGATACAAGAAAAATAGTATGATTTCAATAGGAGGCGCAATAGAGCCTTGCAAAGAGGCTTCTCCATTAGGATTCTCCTGAGCTGGCTGCTTGTGAGAGGCGCTAGATTACACCCTGAGGGTGGGAGTAACTTGACAAGGACACCATGCTGGAAAGTCAGAACGTCTGATGGAGATAGAGACAGCAGTGGCCTATTGCAAACCCTGTCTAAGCTCCCAGTGTCTGCTCAGAAGTCAGCTCAGGTCCCAAGGCAGGAAACAAAACGAGCTCTTTCTGAAGAAGCTTCTCAAGTAATAAGTTAGCATCCCAGCACAGTAGAGCTGCCCCAGGGACGCAGAGGAGAGCTTAGGAAATCATCACGCTCAGCTTGGGGCCACGCCTGCCTGCGCTGTCTCCACAGTAACGCATTCATTCTTCTGCGGCCAAGGCAAACTGTCGACTGCTTTAAAATACCGAGTGTCTGTAGACCCGAAGAGTGGCGATGTGAATTTGGGCAAGATTCAGTTCAATTCGGGGCTTCAGGCACCCATTTTTGGTGGGACTTGGGCCCCTGACTCTGTTTTCAGTCTCTCTGGAAGGACAGAGATGATATCCATCCATTTGGGGACATTAGGTGAGACGATGCATCTAAAAGCCTTTCTGCCATGCCTGGACGAATACTATGGGCCCAGCGTGGGACTGCGAGTTAGGAATCTGAATTTTCATCCTCTTCTTATTCTGTAAGATACTTCAAATACACTTTAGTTTTGCGATTGTTTCTCCCTAATGTTTTTTGGGTGAGAGAATTATGTTAGTTTGTTTGGGCCGCCAGACAAGTGCCAAGAGTTGTGTAGTTTAAACCACAGAATCTCGTTTGTGGAACGCTCAAGAAGCTCTGGAAGCTAGGAGATCCAAATCCAACATGCTGTTGGGTTTGCTTCTGGTGAAGTTTGCACCACCGTCTACCATGCTTCCACATTCACAATCTCATTTTGCCTTGACTAATTAACTCCTGCCTGATACTGTCACATGGAGATGGTGGATTAGGGTTTCACTATTATGGGCACAGGCCAGTCCGTAACAAGCATCATCTTTCTAATTGTTATTTTAATATTCTATAAATGCGTGTGCTGCTGTTTTCTTAGTCTTTTCCTTAGTTTTGTATAGCCAGACTATTTTCCAGATTTTTGTTGTTGAGACAGAATGCATAGCACAGGCTGGCTTTGAACTCTTGAACCTCCTGTTTGGCCTTCTGAGTATTCGATTACAGGTGTGCAGCACTATGACACGTTTCCACAGGTTGTTCTTAACTTTTTTTTTCCTGTGGCTTCTCTAAAGGCATCACTTTCCAAAATGTTATAAGTTATAATTATTTCTATTTTTTTTGTGAATTGGTATACAAAATTTTTCTATTTCTGACAATGTGCAAAAGGGAAATTTTCACATGTTTCTTTATGTGGAAAAATATCCTCGGCAATTCAGATTTTATTTTTAGCTCTTAGCATTTAGTATAGCCCTCCAATCCTTCAGTTTTGTTTATTTCTATTTTTTCTTTGAGTGGCAAGCTAACCCAAAAGGTGATAATGTTGGCTAACCCCAGATGATGTTGGCTTTAGCAACAACAGTTGCCATTCATTAAAAAAATGTTTAAAGATTATATTTACTTTTTAATTACATTTGTGTGTGTGTGTGTGTGTAAGTACAGAGGATGACCTTGGATGCCCTGGAGCTGGAGTTACAGGTAGCTGCAGTTGCCTGAGGAAGATTCTGGGAACTGAACTTGGGGCCTCTATGAGAACAGTGAGTGCTCTTAATTGCTGAATCATGTCTTCTGACATCATCATCATTGTCATCTTCATCATTATTATTATTTGGCAGTGTTTATTGACTTTCCAGAAAAGTGATAACCCACTGGAGGAGTTTTTAAAATCACATGTCTTTGTGCCCATCTCAGGGTTCGGCCTCAGCCCGCTCCTGACTTGGTATGAGAGCAGGCTCTCTTCACCTCTGGGAGTCTACCCTGGTTCATCCCAGCCCTCGCCATTTCAGTCTCTGCAATTGGTCCACGCGTTGCTCTCTTGTGCCTCTCACCCTCCACCACTTCGTCCCACAATGCTCTTCTCCCTAGTGGAAGGAACTCACCCAGAAGCAGGATCTCAGCCAGTAGTGGATATTGACACTCCACACCGCAGCTCTTTAGGAATGGAATGATGAATAGCTTTCAGCTATTTAACAACTGGGCACCCAGAGCTGGAGGGATGGATTAGTGGCAGCAGAACTTTAAAGAGAAGCCAGACCGGGTGGCGTGGGGGATCACACGGGGAATAAGGTCAACCATCCATGGAATAGGATTCAGGGAATTCCCATGAGCTCATGATGACACCCGCTGCCTTTCCCTCTTCCTGCCTTGCACACTTGCTTCAGGCGATGACTTCAGAAGCACGAGTGTGCTCATCAGATTCATCCTCCGCCAACACTTCATCTCCTCTGCTTTTTCATTGTGTGCACACAGGCACATGTGCACAGCACAGATACTTTTGCTTAATAATATGGAGAGTTGTAGTTAACAACACCCAGTACCCACTGTGAGTTTCCAAAGGATGAAGACATCCTTTACAGAACCACAGTGTAAATTTAAAATTGATATGACTTTTTAAGAAATGCAATCTGCTGCTCACAATTCTGCTTCTGTCGGGGAAGCACTGATGAGTGAGTTTCCCTGTGCTACACCATCCAGCCTGGAGCCAGGCTTTGCAGTTTGGTATCTGACTTTCTAATCTTCTTAAAGGTGGAATGCATCCACCCTTCCCTCTCTTGACATGAGTCACTTAAAGGAGGAGTGGGCTTATCTCGGTTTGAATCCTCACTTTACCACAGTGACAAAGGGACTGTGGTAAAGTGCCAAAGAGCCGAGTGACAAAGTGAACTACTTTGCCACCTCATCTCAGTTTTCTCATCTGCTAAATGGGACTAGCGATATAAGAAATGGAGGCAAGATGACAATGAGACAGAATGAGAGCAAGAGTGAAACCTATTGATAATCCAACAAAACCCTGCTGCCCTATTCCTTTACCAACTTACCTGGAACCTTTTAGTGATCAATACATTTGATTACTTAGCAATGGATAAGTGCCTGGTGAGCTAGGCTAGTTTCCTTTCTGTCACATAATGCTGTGTGGTCTCCAGGAAGTCGTTTTACCTCTTAGTGACCTGATGTCCTTGGTTGTTAAGGTGGGGACTTTCGATACCTTCCTCCTCGGGCTGAAGGAACTACACGAGCAAGGTGCTGGTTGTGACTGTGTGTCCAGTGCACTGGACTCCCATCTAGCCTCTTAGTAGCTGCCCCTCCACCCTGCCCATGGGGAGCTGACCAAACGAAAATAGGATTTGCCCGCATCACCTCCAGAGGCCCAACCCTTCCAGCAGGTGCAAGTAAGAGATACCAACGACGAAAGCTGTTTAAAGATGAAACTGGAAAACCTCGCCCTCCCTGTGGATGTTTTCTCTTACCAAGTATATTTTGGAATAATCTCTCTGTTGGTCAAATAAACTCACATTGTGGGTGTGGTGGGTTTGGTGGAGGTTTGGGGCGTAGGTTGTTAGACTGCTGGGGTGGTTATGATTCATTGTTGATTGAAATTTGAGTCCGGACTGTGTGACCTTGGATCATCATGGAAATTCAGCAGTGAGTGGCCACCCAAAAGCGTGGCACTCTGGGGCTTGGCATAGTCCCTTCTGGAACTCGTCACCAGGTTTGCACAGGGCCAGGTCTCAGTTCAATGTCACCTCCACAGGGAAGCCTTTGGGGGAGGGAGGGTCTGCATATGGTATCGGGTGTCCATAGGTGCCCATTTTCGTATCATAACATGTGGAGGTATTCCCTGTCCACAGGAGCTGCAAGAGAGAACAGAGAAAGGAATGAGGGGGGGGGGACATGAAATGGCATTACTGGTTTGGTAGCTTGAAGTCAATACGCTCATGCCACATGAAGGCAGTATGATGCCTCTGAGATCTCACAGGTTCTAGAAGCTGGGCTTGAACTTCAGGTCCCTGTCAAGCTCCATCCTATCCAAAGGGCATGGTTAATGCTTTTCCTCTCTTGAGTATCAGTTTCTCACATGTATGAGAATTCCTCTCCCCTGTGAGTGCAGTGTGATGCCCACAAAGTGCTGCCTGCAAGGGTGGGGGTGGTGCAGGACTGGGTGGTGTAGCCAGGGTGGGGTGGGGTAGGTGGGGGATCTGAATGAATACCTCTGCAGCAGGGAAGACATAAGCACTTATCTCAGCTTTCCCCCACACAGCCTGGGTCATATCTCACCTTCCTCAAGCCTCTCATTGCCCATCGCCTGTGGTAACGCTTTCGAACCTTTGTATCTTTAGACTTCACATCTGTGAATCCAGCCAAGAATGAACTGAAAAGTTTTGAGAAAACTTGTATTGAACATAAGTAGGTATTTTCTGGTTATTGTCAGCAAAATGTGTAACCCTTGATAGTATGGGGTATTAGAAATTATTGAAGTAGTGTGAAAGGGTGTTCATAAGATACATGCAAATGCTATGCTATCTGATATCAGGGACTGGAACAGCCTTGAATTCTAGTATCTGCAGAGATTTCCAGGACCAATTTCTTGTAGATATCAATGGTCTATTGTACTTAAACAGTTCCAAAAGCTATTGAGAGAACTGTTTAGAATATATATGATTTCACATAAAATGTCATTGAGGTAATTACTATTGTTTGGAGCCTTATAAATTTAGACTCAGAACACTCAAAAATAAAATGGTTTCTGTGTTGTTTCGTGTTAAACATCATAAAGGAAAAAAAGAGATGCATTAAATCAATTCCGTAGATGTCATGGCCTCATCCTTGGTCTGTACCCAGTGCAAGACAAAAATGATTGTGAACCTGAGTGAGTCTACTGCTGTAAACAGTGCACAGTGGTCCTCACCCTTCTTAACGCTGTGGCCCTTTAATACAGCTCCTCGTGTTGTGGTGACTCCCAACCACAAAATCATTTCAAAATTATTGCTGCTTCATAACTGTAATCTTGCCACTGTTAGGAATTGTAATGCAAATACTTTTGGAGATGGAGGTTTACTTAAGGTGTCATGACCCACAGGTTGGGAACGGCTGCTTTGGAGGCTTTCTTCCCACCCATTTGCCCAGAGCCATGTCAGCCATTCACACGCTTGAGCTCCACCATTGTCCCTCTGGAAACCAAGCAGACACTCAGCTATCTCATCCTGAGATGTGCATGCCCCGGGGCCTGTCTCACAGTATTGCCTGGTTCATTTTGTGGATGGAGGTATATAGATGGCCTGTGGCTCAGAGAGGCAGTCTGGAAGTGACCTTCTGTGACTCCGGGTCATGGGTTTGTTTGCAAGAACACAGACACACAAGTGGCCACTGACAATCTGCGCTCCAACATCACATACGGGGCATATTTTGTTCAGAAACATGCCGTGTTAGTTGTTGAAACCTTTTTTGCATTCCCTGAAACAAATGGCACCATGGTGTATTTTCTTTTAAGGAGCAGTAAATAAAAGTCTTTTATGTTGACAATGATAATATTATATTCCACAATTGATTTGCATTTTTCTATTCTGTGGATCATGTCTGCTTGGTATAAATCCCCAGGCTGAAACACACTGGGCCTCACTCAGGGATCAGCAATGGGTTTTGTCTCTAGCCTGGACAGCTAGTCACACAGATTCTGACTGCAGGGATCTGGATGTGCCCAGATGTGAAGAGACAATGCACAGTAAGAAGAAGGCACATGTGCATGCAAGCTTGGACTGGTGTACACTGAGACTGCAAGGATTCTCCAGGGAGCCACCATCAACCTGATCCTCAGAAGGAGCTGGTCTGAGCTACAATCCCCCCAAGTCCTGCTAACTGGCTCCCCAGGAAAGCAAGAAAGCGCACAAATGCCTTTTGGAGGTTTGTGAAAGAGCTGAGTCCTCATCACTTCCTGTGGGCCTTTCTGAGCATAGTAAGATGCCTGCTCTTACATCAGCCAACCCTGGAGCTGCTGATAAACCACAGCACAAGCCTGAGCCAGAGTTAACCTTAACCACTGACCAACCACTGAGCACCTTCCTGTGCTAAGCATTATCTCATTAAACCCTCACCACAATCCTGCAAGGTAGGTGCTGTATTACCCCGTTTTACAGATGAGGGGAACCAAGGCCTAAAGCTTCCACAGCAGATCATTTGCAGCAGCAGAATTTAAGCCTCCAGGCAAGTCTGGATGCAGTTACTGGTGACAGAAGAAAATATTTGTCTTGGGAAGCCATCCGTGGAGATCATAAAACCATTCCTACACCTTGCCTTGAGCTATCAGAATGGAAATGCCCAGAATGGATGGAGTGGCTGTAATGGTTGCATTATTTAGTACAAATGAGGCTCTGTAACTTCTTCCTATTTAGATCGAGGCTGTGGCCCCTTGCTCTTTCTGTGGTGTTTCTTTGAAGGAGAAAGTAGATGATATTGAGCAGGTATGGCAAAGCACTTTGAGCTTAGCTGAAGATGTTGGTGATAACTTTACCCTCAAATCCTTAGAGGAAAAAAAGCAGATGAGTCCACATCATTTTGGGGAGAAAGTCCTGGACATGGTGGTGTCTGGGCCAATAGGTTAGGGTAAACAAAAGTAATTTCTTGATATCCAGCTTTAAGTGGAAGTGTCTATGGCTGGATTAGCACAGAATCCTTGTTTATTGTGTATCAAGCCCTAGCCTAAGGAAGACTCACTCGATAAGAGGAGTAGATGGAGCGAGGGTGAGACACGATTCCTCGTTTTCTTTTTTTTTTCCTTTGAACTTAGCACGGGCAACACTTGAACGGTTGTTTTCAAACTGAGCTACGAAGCACAGCATTTGTTTGTGAAATTGCCCCTCTCACTTTCAAGATAATTGACTTTTATTTTTCATTTTCTATTTTCTCTAGTCAAAATGTTCATTTTTAGAGCTCGTCTTCCCGGTGGGTCTTTCCACTTCCTTAGCCAACATCTGAGTGTGGTAACGGCAGCCAACATGGATGGTCAGTCCTAGTGACTACCCACAGACAAACTCCAGCAGCAAGCCTTAGAGGATGTGACGACTTTATTATAATCTCTCTTGAAACATCCTAAGGATGTCCACGCATGTCCTTGAGGCCATGATGCCATGGTAGGGGTTGTGGGGGGCAGGGTCTGAATTTCTGTGTAGAATTGGATTCTCCACATGATGGTGCAGGGTGGCCATTGGAGAAAGCTGGGAGCCTTTGGCTACCCTGTCTTAGCCATGATGTCCAGCACTGAGCTAATCTGAGGTGGCATCAGGACAGGGCTTCACCTCACACTGCATCCTGCAGTGACACCAAAAGCTGTCTCTTCAGTTCTCAGTCCTTCTGAACATATGAAGGACAAACCCTCAGTTTTGTAAACTTGTGTCTGCAATCATGAGAAAAGGCAGGCCAGACCTTGGTCTTGGGCATTTCGAAGGTAGCAGTTTCTGATCTGGAGGTATTAAGCTTTAATTGCTTTGTAAAACATGCCAGCCTCCCCTCCACCCATAATTACTCTATGGAAGTTTTAAAGGGAGGATGAAGTTTTATTTAAGGATAAGGCGGTGTATTTCTCTCTCATTCTATGTCCCCTTTGGTTGTACCAGAAGGCACTGGCACAGTGCTGTGGTCCTCCAAGGTTTGGTGCAATGGTTAAGGCAGAGCGTGAGGCTGCCTCCACTCTGATCATTACTGCTTTCTCAAAAGTCACACTGAATCAAGACCTTGGCCACTGAGGAGAGAGATGGTGTCATCCTCCCCTGTCTTCACTCCTGTGAGCCCTGGACTCCTGAGTCTGCCCACCTTACAACCTGTATTACGAATGGTTGGGAGAAAAGCAGCAGCCTTAGTTTTAAGCAGGGCCAGGAATGTGACTAATAAACTTGTATCTTTAAAGTTCATGTTCCCCACCTTAGGTCAAGTGACTCTTGTTTTCTTATTTCTGGGGTGTAGGCCTCTGGAAAGTGGGATCAGTTTACCCCTGCTGAAGATGTGTGCTTCAGAGGCCGGGAATGGATGGAACAGGTGCAGATGGGCCGGTGGATGCAGCGATAGCAGCCGCAGACGTGAGTTCTGAGCTACAGCCTTTCCTCTGCTTAGGCTGCAAATCTTTGGCAATCGGAGGCAGGCTCTGAATTAAGCTTAATTAAAATTCACTCTTAATTAGGGCCATTACTTAAAATCAACTCTATGTAATAAAGCTGTGTAATCATAATTAAGCCCCAGGAATGGAATTAGGAAGCAGGGAATGTGAAAGCCAAATACAAGGAAGGGCCTGGTGTCGGTGGGGGTGACAGAGCCTTCTTCTTCAATTAACAGGATTTTTAAGTAAACGAGCATCAGCCAGTTGTGGTGAGACTTCGGTAGCCATAGGCCTGGTGAGCGCATCAGAAAGGGGACTTGAAGAAAGTAGACTGCAGGGGCAATGGGCACAGGTAGTGTGATGGGTGACAGCGACTGTCACAATGTTCAAATTGTCCTTAACTTAAGATCCTTGCTTCCTTCAGAATGCTTGTTAGAGGTGGGGGCTTGGATGAGCACAGCCAAGGTCAGTGCCATCCACTGTTTCCTGGCTGCTGATGTCACAGTCATAGTGCTCGACCCTAAAGTATGAAAAGGAGATAAGAGAAGTGACAGCCTGTGGCAGTCTCCTGCTTTGACATCATTAATAAGCCACCAAAGAGTGGGAACATAATTTGGAAATGAAAGGGTCAGTTTTGCAGGTCGGACGTACCAAATGCTGACCGTGGTCTAGAGTGTTGTTTCCATCTCAATTTCTTGAGCGATGGCGTGGGAACTGAAATAGGAAGTGCCTTCAGGTCGTTCTGATAAATATAAAACATTTATACAGCATAGTGTCTACTGCAGTGCCTACACAACGCAGCAACGTTTATATAGTTTTAATATGTATATGCTGCATTAAGCACTGTTGTTTATCTGTCTGAGACGGCTATTGGCCACAGTTGTCATATTAAATAGACATCATTTTTTCTAATTTATACATAAATAACTGCGGACTCAAAGAGCCCAGGAACTCACATAGGACATGTAACATCCCATGGGAAGGAAGTGCATAGAAAGAGACACACACACTCTAGTTATAAAGATAGTATCTTCCCCAGCTTGTCCACTGATCAGAGTCAGCGACGCCCACTGGAGAACATGTGCCTGGAAGCGCATGCCTCTCAGAGGAGGCCGCTCTGTCAAGCCTAGTTTCTAGGCCCAAGCCTGCTTTTGTCTAAATCTGCCAGAAAGAGACTTGCTCATTCCAGAGTTATGGAGCTGGAGCGGAAGGGAAAGTACAGACTGTTCCTTCTCCCACATTCCCCTCCATTTCATTTTTTCCTTAGGGTTTTGGGTTATTCTCAGAAGTGGTAAGGGGGTGTAGACAGCCATGGCCTTCACCACCTGTTTCCCTGTTCTAGGCCCTATATCTCAAGGAGTGTCTCCTCCTGTGTCCAGGTACTGCCATCACGCCTGGTACTAGGTTAAAGCTCTGTGCAAACATCGTCTCTTTTATTCTGCATCTAAGCTTCAAAGGTTGGGATCATCATCTGTGCATTGTAGGAAAACTGTAGCTGGGACAGACAGGCAAAGCTCAGTCAGCTCAATAACCACAGTGAAATATGTCATTTGATCCTGGCTAGGTTTTCAGTTCACTCCTACAGAGAGCACACTCTTCCAGAGATGCGGGCTGGAGTGGGTCTTCCAGGACAGTTCCTACCCATGGCGGCGGCGGAGGTGGTGGCGACGGCAGTGGCAGCAGCAGCACTGAAGTTATACCTTTGACTCAGCCAACAGCTCACAGCTCATGTTTCCCAAGCAGCCTCAGGTCCACACAGGAGCTCCCCTTGACACTCGTGGGCTGAACTCAGTTCTCTTGATTGCCCATCCAGACAACTCAAGGTAAAAATTCAGCTGGGGCCAGGTCTTCATGGAGTCATCCAACTCTGACCTTCAATATCATCATTAAGGGAATGGTACACATGCTAATGTTGTTTGGGTGAGCTATGTTCAAAGTGTTAGATATTCAGTTTTTGACTCTTCCACAGTTTTGGCAAGGCTGTGTTAGCAACTTTGCCTTTGTTAATGAACAGGAACCATCACAAGAAAGAAAGCAAGGTGCAGGCTAACCTGTGAAGGTCTAAGGCATAATCTAGTGGTCACCCTTCTTCATCTCTGACAGGAGCCTTTGTGCTGTTCTGCTCCCTAGAGTGGCCATCTTGATTAGAGTCTTGGGCCTGGAGGGAGGGGACACTCTGGTGAGGAAAATTCGTTGTTACCACCAGGTAGCACTACAAACCAGCCATGAGCCTCTTGTTTTTGAGAGAAGGAAGAATGTGGCAGGTAAGAGAGCTCAGGTTACCCAGGCATCACTCTCCTACTGAGCGATGCCTCCCCTCCCCTCCCTTCCCATCTCCACACCAAGCTTCCCGTGTGGAAGCCCTGACCTGTGTGAATCCATCATGGAGAGCAATCGTAGAGTGGGTTAGTGCCACGTGAGGGGGTGGGGTGAAGGCTCCCTGAGGTGTGTGGCTGGCTTCAGGCGCTGACTGACCCCAACTCCTGACCAGAGGAAGCCTCAGTCCCTTCCCTAGCCTGACCCCTTTGTCCTTCAAGATCATTTGCCTCTATTTACACTAAATAGAGGCAGCTCCATTTTTGAGTTCCTGTATTTTGGGCAAGCCAAGCTGGAGGTCCTCATAGCCGGTCCAAGCAGGCATCAGCTGTTCTGGAGATGGTCACATGGACGGCGCTCCCCTGACAAAGTTTAGCAAACAGCTTATCTCCCAGAAAACACGTGAGGTAATGTTTATGAAATATCACCCTGTCCCCTACACCGGGCCATGGGGTGCTGGCATGACTGAGCATCTCTGCTGGTGGCTGGCTCGCTCTGCCCCCTCCTCCCCTCAATAGGGTAGGAAACTTCTATCTAACCTTCCCACAGCAGGTCTGGACAGAGTAACGCTCTACAGACATATCCAGTGACTTTAAGTCTTCATGGTTTAAGACTTACCTGTATATGGAATGGGCAAAGTTTTCTTTAGGAGGAAGCAGGCAGAGAGTAGCAGGGTGTTTTTCCTCAAAGTTGTAAAAAATCAGTTGGTGGCCTGACTGGGGAGTCAGGTCTGACCCTGCAAGTCTCTTCTGAACTGTTGTGCACTAAATATCCAGTGAAAAAAGTAAGGATAGGATTTCCAGCTTCTCTCTTGCGTCTTTCTTGCCCTCCCCCGTGGTCATGGCCGGCCTCTGCTTCTCTACTCTCTCCTTCCTTCTGCCTTTCTCTGCCCCTACTTCTCTCTTAACTCCCCTCCCCACGCCCTGAATAAACTCTATTCTATGCTTAAAAATAAAGTAAGGATAGATAGATGGATAGCTCCATGGGTGGACGGGAAATGGCTAGCTGGCCTGGCGTCGTGGCATGTGCCTGTAATCACAAAACTCAGGGATACGAGGCAGCAGAATTGTGAGATTCAGTCCAGTGTGGACTACATATAAGATGCCATTTCAAACAAATAAATGGGGAGAAATGAAAGGGGAAGGAAAGAAGGAGGAAGTAGTGAGGAGGAGACACAAAGGAAGAGAGAAAGATATTGATGGAGGAAGAGGATGGAGGGGAAGAGAGAGGAGGAGAGGAAAGGAGGGACTAGGTACATGGCTAGAGAAGGGAATATGTAAGTGTAGTTAGCTCTGGAAGAATACACTGAAAGCTGCCCGGTCTCTGGAGTAAGAATGGGAAGGCTGCTGTGTGTGTGTGTGTGTGTATGTGTGTGTGTGTGTGTATGTGTGTGTGTGTGTGTGTGTGTGTGTATGTAGGTATGTGTGCTCTTGTGTGTTTGAGTATATGTGTGTGTGTATGTGTGCTCTTATGTGTTTGAGTATATGTGTGTGTGTGTCTATGTGTGTAGGTATGTGTGCTCTTGTGTGTTTGAATATATATGTATGTATGTATGTGCTCTTGTGTGTTTGAGTATATGTGTATATGTGTGCTCTTGTGTGTTTGAATATATGTGTGTGTGTGTAGGTATGTGTGCTCTTGTGTGTTTGAATGTGTGTGTGTGTGTGTTTTATGTGTGTAATCACAAGAAAAGGCCGTCATATACATTACTCTTCATTCTTGCTCCTTTGTCCCCTCTGAGCTGCTGTAATTCTTTGGGGTGAGCGCATTTTCAATGTCCCTTTCTCTGTTCCTGCCTTGTAGCTCTGTACATCCTTCCACTCGAATCAGAGCCACACTGCAGAGAAGGTGCAGGAGCCGTTCTGAGAAAGCCACAGTTATCCCCTCTCCTCCGATGCTCTCTGATACCTGGGCAGCTCTGACACAGCGCTGTGAAGATCAGCCATGGTGAGTGGGTGAAGCCCAGATTTTGATGTCTGAGAGCCTCACCAGGGCTGCGCTAGTGACGTCTATCCAGAACTGATGACAGCAGACTCCCTTGGTGGTGCCCAGAGGAGAGATATTTTCTTTCCTGTTCTTTGTGAATGTGGCAGATTTTAAATAACTTACATGCTCCGCAGCTTGGAAGTAGTTAGATGAGTTTTGTTTCAGTTCATGATGGAGTAATGTGCATTAAAGAACAAACCATAAATCCCACCTTTCCACACCCAACGCTATGGTAAAACAATGAAGCAGACTCTGCAGTCAGGGCTCCTCAGGGCCGAGTGAGGAGAGATCAGGCCAGCCTATGACAAAATGTTAGCACTTAAGGCTACAGAGCTTGCGTTAGTTTTCAACATTTTCCCCATTTCCCAAATGCCGTTTTCATTGTAAACATTTTATAAATAATGATCTCAATTTCTGTAGGGGAATGAAAGTAAAGTGATGTATTTGGGTGAAAGGATCACAATTTATTTTTATGTATTAGTTTCTTTTGTTTATAGAGACAGGGTATTAGTATGCATCCCAGGCCAATCTTGAATGCACTACATAACCCAGGCTGGTCTCAAACTCACAGTGGTCCTTCTGCCTCGGCCTCTGGAATGATGGAATTACAAGTGTTTGCTGCCATCCCTGCCTTCCCCCTTGACTTTATAGTTCCTAAATTTTAGGCACTTCCTGTGTTTGCTGTTATACTGGGCATCCTATTTAACATGGTTTTAAAAATACAGGTGGAGAGGGAAAGTGATCCTTTGCTAAGCAGTCCATGTCTCAGGCTCCCCTTGACTTGTTCCTGGAAATTGCTTGGGTACCATTTCATAAGCTTCTCACATGTGCAGTCAGCTGACTCTGGGGAGTATTGTAGGGTGAGAAACACTAAGGAGGATACTTCACCAGCCCATGAGTGGGGTCAGTCCCCGTCTACCTGGGGAGATAGGCCCTTCATCACACAAGTCACAGGTGTCACCCTAAAATTTTTTAACAGTAAAATTAGCAGCATCTGTGGCTTCAAAGTCACCCCATCTGCTCCCCTCCAGCCCTGCTCCCTTCAGCTACCTTTTCTGCGATTGTAAGTGATGTCATCCTGTCATTGTGAAGATTGAATGATGCCTCATGCCAAAGGTTAAGCAAATCCATCCTCGGTGTGGGTTCTATGATCAGCGTCATGTTGAAGGCGTGTATGACCAGCCGTCAGCAAGCCAGGGCCCCGATGTGCAGAGCTGCTTTTGCTTCACTGCCGAGCTGATGGTTATGTTCCCAGCAGGCGATCTATTTCCCTTCTGTGCCGAACTGAAATGTGTTCTAAACCGCGCCATATGGCCTTGCAGAAAGAACAGCCAACTTTTCATTCAAAGATCAAAGGACAAATTAATCTGCTTCAATGAACATGACAGGAAAGCAGCCCGTTTTCTTTATTCTGTATGTTGGGACTCGGTCTACATTGCTGCTGGGGCTCTCGGTACGGATGAGTCCTTCTGAAGCCCGAGGTAGTGACACAGCCTCACGTGGCTTGACTTCTCACTGTGGGTGTGACCCAGGCGGAGGCCCTGCTGTGCAGAAGGTCATGACCAGAGAGCAGAAGGAAAGGATGGGAAAGGGTTGTGCACGGGGAACAGACCCAGGGATTTGTAACAAAGCAAAGACCCTCCGAGTAAGCTTGGAAGTCTAGGAAACCGTACTGCAAGGGGGGACTCAGGGATAAAACCAGAGGGAAAATCCATATAGTTGCTCACATCATTCCATACCGATGTTTGCGTCTGTCCTTTGGGTCATTGACTTTTTAGAGATCTACCTCCATCCATGTACAAACCATCCTGTTCCGCCTCATCCTGCCACATGCTAGACATCGGTGCGAAGGAGAAGACTACAGAGACCATTCTTGAAAAAGGATGCCATGCAGGAGAATGGAACAGGGGCCAAGACTGTACTTCAGAGAGATGGGAGGCAAGGTAATGTCTGAGGTCAGATGGGCAGAAAAGGTTAAGTGCTGTCCAGGAGAGCAGCGGCTGGAGCTGGGTCTCCAAGGACAGTGTACACTGTGACCAGATGATGTGACTGACAGAGGTGCTCTCCGCTGCTTCAGGAACAGGGCAGTGATACATGGGAACCTTTGCTGTACCCACATCACAGCTGAGTTCCAGGAGTCCTGAGGCAGCAAGGGTACCGTGCAGTAGGAAGCCCCAGGGAGGTCACATGTTATAGGCTAAGGGAACTTCTACAGTAATAAGAGGTAGAGCCCCAACGCATGCAGCTGCAGGCTCCTTGTGTGCTTAGGAGCAGAGGTTACAATGAATAATTTTGGGGTGCAGGCCCCTCATCTTTGATCGCTACACCTTCAGTTGGGAGAGGAGAATTACATTAGTCTATATTTCCCTTTAGCAGATGACTTTAGAAAAGCACACTAGATCCATATGAGGTGGATCATTCATTCATTCACTCATTCTCTGAGAACAGTTCTGTGCATCCATTTCTGACCAGTATTGCTGAAATTTCTTTGGGGGAATGTACAAGAGTTATCAAGACCTTTCTCTAACTTCAGGAACTCTCCAGTCAGGAAGAGGAAGAGGTACGCACTGATTCCACAGTATTAACTGTGGGCTGGTCACTGTCCTTCCTTCCAGCCCTTGGTGGACTTGAGATTCTCTCAGGGGAAATGCTGGCTCTTACCCAGGACCAACACATCCTGAAATTCAATTCCTTGCACCCGTTTCTCTAGGCACCATCTCTTTAGTTTCAATAATATCCATCAGAGCCCCTCTGAGCACACTCGGTTGCTTAGTGTGCTAAGCCCCCTAGTTCAGACTGCCTGTGCTCTAACCTCAGATTAATGTTACTTCCCTGTGAAGATTTTCTCAATCTGTTTGACTAGACCAAGTCTTTGGTAGCTTTGCACTCCCTAATGCCCCTCATAGCCCTTATTCCAACCATTTATTTATTCAATAGTTGTAATTATATTTATATTATCATTCTTAATAGTCAAACTTATTGTAGTTTAATTTATATGTAAAAAAAAAAAGCCCTGTTTTGATGAGTACTAGCAAATCTTTACAAAGTGTATACAAGTGTGTAAACATCACCATATCCAAATATGGAGCATTCCATCTCTTCAAAAGTTCAGCGCCCCATCCCAGTCATTCATGTGATGCACATGAGGGTCCAGCCCTTCAGATTGCTGAGAAATGCTATTCTCATTGGTTACTGGGAGTTACCCCTGGTTCCTCAGGTAGCCTTCGACTTCTTCAGGAGATACACTCCCCGTATTTCACACAGGTGGCCTTGGGAAGCGATGTGACTCATCTCTAGTGGTGTGAGTGACTACTCTGAACCCATGCTCAACAGCTGGGCCAACACAGAAAGTGTGCTCTCCTGCCCCTTGCTAGGTTATGCTTTTGGCCAGAGAAGCTTGCCCGTGCAGGCTCCAGAATCACTGATGCCTTCCGGAGGTACGTTGAAGTTCCTGACCAGTACTGAAGCTGTAGGGCTGGTGATGACAGGCAAACACTTCCAGCCCCAGGAACTTGGACTTTCTTGTGTGTGGAATGGAGTCAATGCTATCCTAACAGGGTCATAAAGCAAAGCCAGGTGTGTGAGGGTCTATGGCTTCTGTCCCCTTTTCTCCCTGGAGCTTCAGTTTCTTTCTCTGTCAGGTAATGGCCGAACTAGAGTTCTCTAAGGCATCTTCCCCTCTTGGACCTTGCTGGGACTGGAAAGGAGCCTAATGTTTTCCAACACAGGAAAAACTGGGATAAGACAATGGCCAGTTTCTGTCACAGATCTTTTTCTGAATAAAGGAAGTCCACTTCGGTGTCTAGAACAGGCCTGTGGTTTTTGGATCACTGGACTGATATCTTAACTATTTTGAGGCCCATTAGGGAATGTAATAGAGCTTTTGGTTTTCACATGTGACCCCTGGTGCCACGGAGCATGTCCATTGCTGGGAACTAATCCTTGACGGGGATAAATGAGTCACAAGGTAACAGAAGGGAGGGGATAGTGTTGTTCTATTTGTAAGCCAGGAAGTAGTTCGGTTAAAACCAGTTCCAGATAGGCCCTGTCTTCTGTCACTAAGTAACCCTATACTGGGGCCTACTATGTGTGAAATGCCTAAGATACATTATCATCACTGTCAACTGATAGAGGTGGCAGCCCTTATCTGTAGATAGACAAACGAGCTTCTTCCGCTTGGCTTCCCATGAGCCTTGATGAGCTCTGGGTGGGCAGAAGGGGACACGGTGTGTGATGCTGTGTGGCCAGGAGAAGGGGGAGATGACTTCTGGTTGAAATACAAGAATGTTAAAATACTAGGAACTTACTGTTACTTTCAGTTCTCCAGACCTTGTGACCGGACCTGGTGGCAGCTGGAATGGTGTCCTAGACTCTTGGATTCCAAGAACAGAGGTATTCACTCTGCAGCACGCTCAAGGACAGAGTGGGAAGCGCTGTCAGAAACAAACGACAAAGCTGTTACCTCCAGTGCTCAGGGTTCCCAGTAGGAGAATGGAGCTCTAGAAATGGTCAGTGGAGGCCGTGTCTTCTTCAATGAGCTCTTCAAATAACATCACGTATGTTCTTTGACTGCATTGTGCCTAGTGTCTGAAATCAGTTGTGTTCACTGATTGAGAGCAGCTGTCCTTACAACTCATTGACAGTGGTACCCAGCTGCCTCCTTAACCACGAGGTCTAAATTGCCTGGTTCTGCACCCCCAGGATCTGGGCCAGTCTGAGAATGGACTATGGGTCATTTTGCACTGGCATCCAGGAGCCCAGCAGGCCTCTGTGGATCATGGCTCCCCACTTCACAGTCTAAACAGAAGTGCCTCCTCTGCTGTGTATTTTGCACAGCCACCCCATGCTAAGACAGTGCTGTTGGCAGTGACTTGGAGAAGCTAGCATGCAAATCAAATGGTAACAAAGAAGAATCGAGACTGGATGAAGGCAGATAGGTGTGGTGATGACAGTGGCAGGCACACTAAACTCACAGGGAGGAAGGGTGTGGTGGTGGGTGATACTCAGGGGCTTCAGTCAGCATAGCTCTCCTCTTCATGAGTGTGTGGTTTGGGACATTGAGGTTCTGTTTTCCTATTTGTACAAATGAAGACACTGCTAATGTCTCCATGAGAAGTCAGTAAGCTAGTTAGTTTGCTTGTTTGATTGGTTTCATTTTCCAAGGCAAGGTTTTTCTGTGTGGTCGACTATCCTGAAACTAGCTCTGTAGACCAGGCTGGTCTGAAACTCAGAGGCAGAGGCAGGGATGTGCTTGAATCCCACAGTGCTGGGATTCAAGGTGTGCGTCACCACACCCTTTCAGAAGTTTTTGTTTACAGAGATGTAATGAGATGGTGTGTTAAAACATACTACCTTGTTCACAAGTGCTCAATAAAATGTATCTGCCTCGCCTGCTGTGGGTCAAGTAGCCACCCGATCCTCTAATGGCTGAGTGTGGGAGACACCATTGTGGTTTGAAGGCAGAGAAGTTGCAGGGAATGGCTGGACCACCCAGATGTGCAGCCTCTTGCCGTGCATGTGTGAGTGATGGCAGGGGAGAAGCAGAGCTCTCTCAGCCTCTTAACAGCCTCTTCTTTTCCAGCCCAGACTTACCAATCTTTGGGAAAGCTGGGACAGGTTTTAGAACTGCGGCAGATGACCTCAAGAGGGCAGCACAAGCTTGGCAAAGCTTAACTGACCACCAGGACTGGGCTGCCAGGTTGGTGCCTAGCTGGGCTTCAAGGGTGGAGGAACAGAAGACACATTGACTTAGGAGATGTGATATGTCCGATGCTCCCCTCCCGCTTACACTGGGATGAATTGGGCCAATGATATGAGGGACCCCTCTCCCTCCAGTGTCAGGCTGGGACTGGAAGACAGAGCTGCTATGTTAGAGCGATCTCTAGCCAAGACTGCATTTTTAAGACCACTCAGGATTTCAGGACATTTGTTACAGCTGTTCTCAGTCCTTCTGGTCTCTACTACCTGTATGATTCTGGGTCCACGGTTGGCCAAGCTCTTGGATTCTCCCCAGATCTCTGAGGCAGAAACTATGTCATTTTGGTCAGTGGTCCAAGGAAATTTGAAAGACTCAGTGGGTTGTAGAAAGTCCTGAAGGGTAGGAAAGAGGAGAATATGGCCATCTACTGATTATTCCCTACCCAGCCCCAAGCCTAATGTTCCAAAAGTGCTACCCTATGTATTTCCCATCTCTGTGATAGTTTTTACCTGTCCTTTATGACAAGGAACTAGATCAGGCCCAGAGAGGTCAGGTGACTTGCCCAGGGACACAGAGTAGCCAGTACTTAGTGTAGTCTCAGAGCTCAGGGTTGCCTGGTTCTATAACTGGGAGTGGCCGCTTTCCAAATGTCCAGCCTGGGGTTGAAAAGTCCATGCTGACGATATTCCTTGCTCAGAAGAATGGGTTCTGTCTCGGACTCCTACATTGTGGTCTGTTCTATATGGAAGTCTAAAATTCCTTTTTATTGCTCAACACCTGGGAGCAGTAACTATTCTCATCTATGGCCCCTTCCAGAAACAGCTCAGTCTTGATCAGACCAAATGTCTGTGATCCTACAGTAGGGACGGTTTGGCAGGAAGGTGGCTGACATCAGGGAGGAGGGCCAGGGACTAATGCAAAAATCCTATATTTGAACCCCTTTTATCTCTACATAGAAGGCCCCTCAGTTCTGGTCCTCTGGGTTTAGAGCTTCCCTGTGATTTCACTGTGGGAGCAGCAGCTCTCCTGCTTTCTCTACCCTGGTCACTGGCAGTCACTCTGTCCCTTGAGGTCCCTTGGGAGGAAGGGCTCAGGATGTTGAGCAAACAGCATAAAATCAGTTGTCACTAAGAACTGCTTCTGGCTACGGCCTTGCTTCTATAGAATGGTTTTCTGTTGGGGTGGTCTCTGGCTCTGCTGTCGTGTCCCTCTGATGGCAGACTTGGGTCCTCTTTGTGAGTCGTGTGGTGAGGACTATACCAAGTGTGGATCTAGTCCCAGGAATTCAGACATGTTTCCCCACACTTGTGTCTCCCCACCCTGTCCCATTTCATTCTATCTATAATCTGCTTGTCTCAATTTCTGTACTACTCAAATGAGTTACTTGAATGAAACTTACTGGAGAATTCTCCCCCCAAGGTTTCAATGGGGTGAGGAACACCACCCTTCTGATTTGCTCTGACGTGCTTTCCCCACCTGGGATTTCAGGGAGTTTTCCTGAAAGGCTTTGCCACCCATCCACAGAACACCTGCTTCCTCCACAGCCTGTGCGTGATGCAGACAAGAGGCTACTCTACCTTCTCCAGAGGACAGCATATGGGTCTCCTCCATCATTTTACTAACAATGGAAGCATCCAGACCTTTGATGGATTGGCTCCAAGGGCAGAACCATTAACAATACTGACCATTCAACACAAAGACAACCCCTTGGGCTGTTCCACTGCCCTCACACCAGACAGCTCTCACTTCTGGAATCTTTCTGATCTCCGCACACAGGTATCTGTGTACATCTAGACAGACCCACAGCACTGGGTGTGATGGTGCTGACTAGCACTGGGCTAGTCTCAATTCCCCAACTTGAGCACAGTTCACTCTGTGGAAACTTCCAAGTCCATCTCACATAATGGCTACTCTCTAACTCCTGTGTGGGCCTTTGTACCAAAGGCTATCCACAGAAATCTCTGGCTCACAGTCAACACGGCCCAATTCCCTTGCACCACATGTGTAGGCCCCCTGGAATGCTGTGTTGAATCAATAAATCTCTGACTAAAAAATAAAGTTGCAAGTGATATTTTCACCTTGACCAGGAACTGTATTTCTGAAACTACAAACAGGAGTAATGAAGACTCTTACAGATCTACATTCATGAGCAACATGTGAAGCAATGATGTGATTGTCAAGAGGAAACTGGAAAAACTCCCAAGACTCCTACACATCCACAGGGAAAGGGTTCAGTGAAATCAGTCAGCTGTGGGACTTTACCCTTCTGGATTTGGAAGCTCTTGATCATCATGAGGGCGTAGTAATCCACCAGGAGACAGCAGGATTCACCCAGGAAGGAAGCACATGGAGAGCTATGTATAGCTGAGAGCAGAACACGTGTCTGTAATCTCAGTATTCAGAAGCAGAAACAGGGGTATATCATAAAACCTTGTCTCAACACACACATACAGAGAGTGAGAGAGATGGTGGGAGAGAAAGAGAGAAGGAGAGAGAGGGGGGTTTCCTTTCCATCTACTCCTACACATGGACAGGTATATTTTTACAACCCCAAAGACAGCCGTGAGATGATTCCCACCTGCTGCCAGCCTCCCTTACTGGGGAACAGACAGAAGACACAAAGTGAAAAAAAAAAGGAGAATTAGGAGTCTATTTATTTTTATTAATTTCTGAACTGTTTTTCCTAAATACTTAGTTGGCTTTTTTTTTCCGGAATGAGAAAAAGTTATCAGAAGGCCACATCAGAGGAAAGCCTTCAGTGAATGAAATGAAGGACTGGATAAAGGGCAGCGATACTGATACTACTATTGGCAAGCCATCCTTAAGAGTTGAGATGTTTACACATTCCCTCTTCTTTACCAAATATGCAAATAGTCCAACCCAGAGCTGAGAGAACCTGTATTGTATCTGCTGTCAAGCTCCTGAGGCAGGAGCAAAGGATCTCCCCACCACCACACCCAAGTGTATATGTATACATACATGCATATGTGTGTGTGTGTGTGTGTGTGTGTGTGTGTGTGTTGAGGCAAGGTCTTACTATATATCCATGCTGTGGCTTCAGGATGCTCCTGCCTCTGCTCCTGAGTACTGAGATTACAGACATCTGTTCTTGACCCAACACTACACAACTCTCTGGGTGCTGCTTTCCTAACCGAGTTGTGGTTGTCTGCAGTGAAGAAGTGTTAGTCTAGACATCACTGTGCACCTAACAATTTACTGGGCATGTTAACACGTGCGGGTGCGTGCAGCACCCCTCGCCACACCTCATGTGCACACAGAGAGTTCAATGAATGCAGGAGGATTCCCGCACGGTTCTGTCAACTCCATTCCCTAAACAAGGGCACTGAGAACATATGAGCTTCTGGCGCAGTTACATCCTCTGACTGGAGCCCTGAGTGGAGCCGGACCCAATGCCGGCCACTGGGCCCCAAGTCAAAGTGGGGAGGTGCTGAAGTTCCCTGACTCACATCAGGAAATGTCTGCCTCGAAATGGCGCTGAGGATAGCAGCAGAAGCTGCCCACTGTGAAGTCTTGGGTACATTGTCATTCACATTTCGTGGGATATTATAAATGATAAATTTCTGCTCATCCTCAGGAGGCCCTAGTAGCAGGAACCATTCTTGTTCCTCATAGGCGAAGACTTTGGAAGGACACAGACTCAGAAGGCTGAAGGAGGAGATTTGAGCCCTGTGGTGGCCCCAGCTATCACAGGCACACATTGCAGTAACTCTGGCACTAGGACCCAGGCTTCTCAATGCTCTGCCAAGGACTCAGTTCAGGACACCAGGCTGTGCTGGTGCACAGTCATTATTTGGGATTAACAGCTTTATATGGGTATTTTATTATGGATATTCATGTCACCTCCTTTCTCCCCCCCTCTCTTTCCTGTTTGTCTTAACAGACTTTCTAAAGCTTCCAGGACTGATTCTGACCATCTCTGGGTCATCTCAGGGCATCCGGGTTCCCAGCATGCTCTTGGCCTTCCACTACTTACTACTCAAACTCCAAGCCCCGTGCCGCCTGGCCTGCTGCCGCTTGCCTCCGGGGCGGTCAGACAAGTTCCTCCAGGGCTGTGTCAAGAACAAGGCCATTCTCATTTACCTAACAGAGTATATATGCCAGAACCCAGACATTTCCTTCCCGCTCCAGTGCTGTCTGCTATATCTGCCAATCACCTGGAACATTATTTATTTACCATTTTAAACTAAATTTAAACAGTCCCTTTTCCTAAGAGGAAAATCCATAGCATAGGCAAAAATAAAAAATAATAAATTGGAGAAGCAGTGTGACTTGCCACAGCAGAAGATAATCCTACTCTGAAGATAAAACAGAAGCAAAGGGCTCTCTGTTAGATCTGCAGCTTGCACAACACAGAGCATAGGAAGCAATCCCCAGGCTGGAGAGGCAGCGAGGCAGCCCAACACCCACCAGACTTTCTCCTTAATGGCATAGAGTATAGGAGAGCCAGTGTCTGTGCTTTTTGGCACAGCTTTCTGAGCATCACAGGGGATTATACTCCTGTGAGGAACTGAGGTTGAGAAGCCAGACCAAGTTCCACAGGAATGGTACCCTCATCCCAGTGGCTGTTTGGGTGTCTTATTCACAGCTGGGCAATCAAACTGCCCTTCCCTCCAGCCTGCCTCTTAGTCCTCTCATAGCAAACTGAAGATATAATTTGATCTGAGGCTAGAGCCTACTGGTCAACCCTGGTCTTCAGCATTGGTAGTGTAAGCCACACAGTACTCTCTGAGCAGATCCCGATGGTTAAAACACAGGTGATTGATGGCATGGCAACATCCAGAGTATGCTTCTGATTTTGTGTAGTTTTGGAAGTAGCTACAGATCTGGCATCCCTGTACCTATGTGCTAATGTTCCATGGGGGATGCATAGGGCTGTTTGCTAAGACAGGATGCAGCAACGTGGCCTTCTTAGCCATTCAGTTAGTGGCTGTTCAGTATTCACAGCATATTAGGAAACAGAATTAAACAGAAAAGTTAAGTTGTCAGCCCACAACTCCCACAAAGGTAAATGGGAGAGTTTGGACTGAGACCCAGACTGACTCTTAGGGCCAGGATCAGTGCTAGGGTTTCAGGGGACAGAATACAGCTTGAGTATGACTTGCAATATTTTATTCACAGAGGTCTTATTCCCATCTGACCGAGAGGGGAGAATTGACCTACCCACTTCCCTGCCCAGAGACTGCCAGGATGGGGCATGCAGGAGCACCTGTCGGTGGAAAGCATACCCCACACCCCACAATGACTGCCATTGACCCCGACAGCAGCCTGAAGCTCACTGCTGGTCCCCAGCTGGCCTGGGTGCCCCTGCCCACCCCAAGAGTGCAGGGAGAGTCCTATGCTTTCTCTGTTTTGGCTTGGCAGAGTTAAATGCCTGCCCCCTCCCAGTCGCTCCAGCCCTCCTGTTTATCCTGAAAACACTCAAGTGCTCCGCACCATCATTTAGAGGCCAGAGGGGCGACTGCCATGGGGCACTGGGCAGTCTAAGCCTGTTTGAGCTGTCCCAGGACCTGCTGCCTGCACGTGCCCAGAACCCATTTGCCTGGGAATTAATGGGCTCACGCCACCTGCTAGGTGCGGACATGAACCGCCTGAGAGGCAGCCAGGCAGGAGAAGGGTATGATGTGATAAGAGAAGGTACAGCAGGGAACCTCCTGAGTAGGTGCTTGTTGAGCTCTATGACCTTGACCTCCTAGTCTCAGTGCCTCAGTTTCCCCATCTTTATCTCTTTTTCCAGAACTCTGGAGAACTCACAACTCAGAAGTATCTTCTGGGGGGCAGGATAGTGGACCCTGTTAGTCATATGAATATTTATTGTCTAGTTAGCAGAGCTCCACACCAGGCTTTGAACTAACGTGTTGAAAATGTGTAGTAACTGGGCGGTAGTGGTGCATGTCTTTAATCCCAGCACTTGGGAGGTAGAGGCAAACAGATTTCTGAGTTCAAGGCCAGCCTGGTCTACAGAGTGAGTTCCAGGACTGCTAGGGTTGCACATAGAAACCCTGCCTCAAAAAAAAATAATAATAAATAAAAATAAAGAAAAGAAAAGGAAAAGAAAAAGAAAATATGTGTCGTTGGCATTTACCAGTTTCACAGTAGCATGTAAATAGTAGCGTTTTGCCAAATACATTTTCATTTCCTGAGCACACTTCCACAGAACCCAGAACTCCCTCACTAGTTCTGCTCAAGGCAGGGTCCTGAATGAAGTCCTTACTGAATGCTTGTCTTGGTGCCAGTAGATCTCCACAGATGTAGACTCACTCAAGTAATTAATCGGCAGCTATCTTACTCAGGTCCCTGAAGCCTGAAACTCTTGCATTCAAGCATATCCTTTATAATAAGCAAAATTCAGCTGCCCAGCCTCTGTGAAGCTTGGGTCCATTTGATCTAAAGGACATATACCAGAAGTGATCAAGACAGGAAGGGTGGGTCATGGTTAGCGATGGAGAAAATGGTACCCAAAAGGCAAGAAACAGGCATGGGCTGTAGCACAGAGCAGAGTGCTGGCCTGACATATCACATCCACAGCACCTGTTTAAAACTATGCTAGCAATACAATAAGGTTTGAATTTCCCCCCTTTCCTCTATGTCCTTCCAATGGCCCCTCCTGCTCCTCTCCCTAGTGTTTCAAGACCAGACCCTGACTGCCGTATGTTTATCCCCATTTACTTCTGCTTTGGGACAGCGAGTGATCTGGGACCTTCCCCAAGTCCTTTATCGTCTATGATATTCAGTATTCCTGTCTGTAAAATGAACAGAAGAGTCAGGCTGCTGACTTTAGGGCCCTTTGCCTCTGGCCATCTGACTCTGCTGTGGTTTATGTATGGAGAGTCCTTCTTCTCCCTGAGAGGCCATCATCGGTGTGTGTGACTCCTGTGCTCAACGAATTTTGTCATTCAAGTTTTGTGACGTTTTGAAACATAGAAAATGTTCCAAAAAATGCTAGATATCTAACAGTAGCAGGAATATCAATGGCGGAAAGGGAAAATAAAATAAAATAAAATAAAATAAAAGAAAAGAAAAGAAAAGAAAAGAAAAGAAAAGAATGCTATCATTTAGAGAGTATTTGATTTCCCAACTGTACACAGTGCAGCTAATAGCACCTCCTGAGATGGGCATGATGTATCCCATGAGTAACTGTAGATATTGGGGCTAGGAAAGGCAAAACCATCACTTGTAAACACTTGACAAGTTCAGTTCAAGACCAGGTCACATAGAGTCCAGAGGACATGATAAGTGATTTTATTTTTATATCTTGGATTTTCAAGCCAGGGTATCACTAAGTAGCACAGACTGAACTCAAACCTGATCTTCCTGCATCAGCCTCCTAAGTGCTGATCATAGGTGTATGCCAACACACGTCACAGCAGATAGTCTCAGTGATGAAACCAGCATCCAGGGGTTCCACCAGGCTGTACATGGCAGCACGTGTCTGCCCTTTGAAGGGGGTCTCATAGCCTTGATTGCTCTTTGCTCTTGAGTCAGAGTCAATGATTTCACCCGAGGGCATGATATTAACTTCTCTCATAGAAGGAAACTGAGTCACAGATGGATCAGGGACTTGTGCAGTATGGACGGTTCAGGGGGATTTAAGGAACAAGTGTGAAAAACAAAACCAGTAGCAAAAGAAACCTTGTAAGTTTGTGGGACATTGGTGTTTATTACATGGGTGAAAAGGGACACGTGCTTTGGCTCTGTCCCCTCCCCTCCCTCCTCTTGCATCTCCAGGGCCAGCTGCTGTGTAGGCCTTAGACAGATGAATGGAGGGAACACACACAACATGCGTGAGACCTCTTGACTCTTTCTCCCTGGAGACCTGGGATGCTGAGTGGCAGGGTCTCGGATCAGGTCACCTTAGAAAACTTAAGGCCTGCAATTCCATCCTTGGCCAGAGGAAAGCAGTAAGAAGTTTAGGGGACATCTTTCTTAAAGTATGGCTTCCCATTCACAACAACTCAAATGTCTTTCTCAATCTGCAAAAGGCTGTCAGGAGGATAATGTTTTGTTTGCCGAGGTGGAGTCTGCTGTATAGCTTAGGCTGGTCTCCGACTCAGAATCTCCTTCTGCCTTGGTCTCCCAGCTTCCGGGATTATAAGCACAGATCACCATCCCTGATTTAGGATACTTTTCCCCCCTCAAATAGAAATTGCTTATTCAGTATATTTATTTATTCTTCCTTGTAACAAGAAGCCAGAATATTCCCCTCATGCTTTAGATCTTTTCCACATCAGTGTGATTTCGGCTCACCATGATCAGTAGCAATATGGTGACTGTATACATCCTAGCATTACAGATACCCAAGTCAACATCTACCCAAAGAAAGATGCTTCCTTCCATCAACAGATCTCATGACCAAATCAAGGAAACCTGGGTTGGACATAACACACCACCATTTCCAGGATCTATGATGGGCTTTATTTTCTAGGAATACACCCTTCAGCTTTCTGGTGAGTGTCTGTTGGCTGGGGAAACATCTCTACAATGGGTAAAGAGCTGCTGGGCACTCCTGTTGAGCAGTACTGAGGCTGATGTGCCATGGGACCTAGGATAATCTAACCAAGGCAAGATGCTGGGGCTCGGATTCCTGCTTCTCTAAGACTGCTCAGTTATCAGTGTCGTTGAATGGCATGAGGGTGGCGTGACAAGCAGGCAAATCTTTTACTACAAAAACAGGTTGCCAGACTCTCACAGCATTGATTGACAGGTCTTGACCTTCACAGCATTGATTGACAGGTCCTGACCCTCACAGCATTGATTGACAGGTCCTGACCCTCACAGCATTGATTGACAGGTCCTGACCCTCACAGCATTGATTGACAGGTTCTGACCTTCACAGCCTTGACAGGTCATGACCCTCACAGCCTTGACAGGTCCTGACCTTCAGCCTTGACAGGTCCTGACCCTCACAGCATTGGCAGGTCCTGACCCTCATCTGTTGTCTTTATTTACCCTCCCAATATTCCCCATGTTGCAGATTAGGACGGTTCAGAGAGGTGAAGGCCACATAATGTGTTGCCTAGGGCCACACAGACAGAAAGTGAGGAGAGTGGGCTCAGAACTTAGTTCTCCAGGATGCTAACACCTGCCTCCTTAGTGGCTATCATTAGATTATCCTGACTTGCAAGTTTTAGACTCCAGTCCTAGAGCCTGAGCTAGAGCCTCACTTTTTTCCTCCAGCATCTCCCTGACTCAAGACCAAGCAGACATTGCTCCGTCTTTTCCACCCGGTCTTGCCTCACCTAACCCCTAATGGCTCCCAACCCTGCTCCTGGATCTTTTCTATCAGCTACATTCCCTGCAAGTGTCTGGAGGTGGGATGTAAGCTCAGAAGCGTCATGTCTGTCTGCCCTCTTCTGGTATACCTTTCTCTTCCGTTGACTCAGACACAAAGTTACCCTGAGCTCCCACCCTGCCCCTGGCAAGCCTCCGAGGGTGCATGGGCAATCAGACCCGATCTCAGAATCAATGATGTGGAAAATCCAGGGGAACAAATCCTGCCGGCTCTGGGCAGGTGCAGCTGTCATTGTCCCCAGCCTCAAGTTCTGGCTGGCTGGTCCCATTCTGGAGTTCAGATCCAGGCCGGGAGGGGGAGGGTGCTGCTGGGTGAACAAGCGACTGAGTGCTGTGTGTGCTTCAGCTGGCTGTGGCCACACCAGTCCCGGCAGCCTCTCGGCTAGAACAAACCTGTTCCTCACCCTGGAAAGAAAACCCTTTGGACAGAGTGATATTGCACCTGCCAAATAAACACGGTTATGATTGTTGTACGTTCTCCCCAAAATAAGTGCCATCCAACAACCCCATCTCCAGGGCAAGGCTCTTGGAGAAGTGAGCTCTCCTGAAACTCACCCACACAAGAGAATTGTGGCTCAGAAGTGCATTTTCAACCACAAATCCAGTAACCTGCTTTTATCTTGTGTTTCCTTTGTATCCAAAATGTCCATACAGGAAGAAGATCTTCAAAAAATGGAGAACTACATTAAGGACGGCATCTAGTTCCTCACAAATCTTACTAGACCCCTGCAGTGGTCTAGGGCTGTCCTTTCTAGCTTAGAGTACTGCATATTCATCTATATATCTGTCTCTCTTATTTATCCACCTGTCCAAATAGCATGTGCCGTGTGTATTTCCAGTACTAGACAGACTGTGAGACTCTGGGAACTGCTGCCCAATGCCAGACCATGAGGCTCTGGGGACTGAGCACTAATGCTTTAGCAGAACTTTAGGGTGGGCATAGGCAGACAGGTCACCCTTTGGTCACAGTAAAGGGAGCTAAGGCTTGGAGAGAGGTTCATTTATGCCTCGTTGCTGAGTTTTGCATTGTGGTTACCTCTGCTCTTGGAGCAGGTGATCTCTCTCAGGAAACACTCAAAACTGGGAGTGACCAGGTTCCTGCTTGGAGAAATCTTGAGCGTGATGGGATAGGACTGGAGGCAGAGGCTGGCTGAGAGGCTGGTCCAGAGGCCAAACATGATGATCTGAGCTGCAGAGGACAATGAGAGCTGAGAGGAAAAGGAAAGGATTTGGGAGCTGGTATCGATAGGACTAGGTGAGAGGTGAGGCAGGGTGGGTGGAAGAGAAGGAGCCTGCGTGACCCCCCACATTTCGGAGTTGTGAAACTTGGAGGATGCTTCCCCATCACCTCCCATTAGAAGAGGGATTCTGGAGAGTAAACTGGCTCACTGAGCAGTGCAGAAATTAAAGAAGTTGCCGGGTAGAGGGCTCAGATCTTCCTGTTTCAGAAGGTGATGATGGTCTTGAGGCCTCTGGTGGACAGAGGCCTGCAGTGGGCTTTGAGGAAGGAAATATGTCCCCATAGAACTGTGGACCTTTGTCAATGTCTGAAGACACCTTTTTAATATCACAATTTGGCTAGAGATAAATACTACATTAAACATCATGTGGTGCACAGGAAAGTCCCTCTAGACAGCTATGTCAATACAGCTGAGGTGGCAAAAGCTCGCCACAGGGACGCTGAAGAGTTGACAAGTGACCATGGCAGCTGTAGAGCCGGTTGCTTAGCTACACTCTCACACATTGACACTTTAGAACCTGTGTGGTTGTGAACGCATCACTTAGAAAACTTTAGGCCTCCTGTTAAATCAGCCAGTACATAGCTGGTGTAAAAGATATCGGCAATTAGTAAAAGACACATAGTCTCTAAGATTGACCACCGATCGATGCAGGTGTGAGGGGAACAAGGCTGACTTTCCCCATGCTCAGCTCTGGAGACTGGATATGATAGCTGCATATACACTGCTTATCATCATCCATCTTCTACAGGATGAAGGCACCATGAAATGTGTTTTACATGTATTAGCACATGACTGAGTCTCAAGATGACGACACCATGAGATGTGTTTTACGTGTATTAGCACATGACTGAGTCTCAAGAGACATTGGTGGCAGCACCCAAAGCACAGAGAATGTATAGAATAGGCTCATTAAGGTTCTCTCACACCTCAGTTAAATGTGCTATTGGTAAACCAACCAACACTACAGAATAGAAACAGACACACACTCATGCATTCAATAGGACTCAGATAAACACGTACAGTGGCCTACTGTGGGCCTGTCCAAATCAGCCAGGTTCTGCACCTTCTGTAGATCATTAGCCACAGGGTGAGACAGATTACCAGAGAATGAAGACACAGGGCATATGCATCTCCATTAGCTCCTCAATTGCTTGACTTTTCTAATGGCCAGAAACCTGTGGGCTTTGGTTCGCTCAGCCTTAGCTTCACCGTGAAGAGGTGTTGCTATCCTCATTCTACAGCGTAGAGATTGGGGTGGTGAAAGAGTAAGTAACTTGCCGGAAGTCTTGTGTGGTTTGTGGTAGAGCCAAGTTTTGAACCTGGCCTTTTAAACTCTAAAATTCAAGGTCTTAACTATCCAGAAGACCCTTGTTGTATTAGGAACTTTTCTGTTGTGTATTAGTTACTTTTCTGTTGTTGTATTAGGCACTTTTCTATTGTCAAGTGTTTACTTGGGCTTGTCCTTCCAGAGGGATACGTCTATTATTGTGGAGAAGCAGCAGGCATAGTGGCTGGCGCCACATCTTGAACTACAGGCAGGAAGCAGAAAGAGCAAACTGAGAACCAGGAAACCTCAAAGCCTGACCCTTGTGGTGTACTTCTCTAGGCAAGGCCACACTTCCTAAACCTACCCAAACAGTGCCACTAACTGAGGACCAGATAGTCACACATCTGAGCCTGAGAAGGACGTCCTCATTCAAACCACTGCACTTGAACTTGAATTTGAACCAACACCAGCCAGGAGACCACAGGCTTGGATACAGACGCTAGTGGGTGCCCAGGGCTACACTGGGTGCCAATGGAAGAGCCACCAAGCAGCTAGCAAGCCTTCCTCCTTTACAGCCAGCAGATCATTTCAGCCTCATTTGCTTCCCTTGTACTCTCTGAACATCTCTCTGACACCAGTCATCGCAACAGAAAACTGAGGACAGCAGAGATGCTTCCTATTTTAAAGGGGTACACTGATGGGAAATCGTTATACAGACTGTATGGCAGGGGTGTGGCACCTTCCCTCCAGCCACTGTCTCCGAAGGCACTGGGAAATGGGCACATGTGACCTTTGACACAGGCAGTGTTATGAGATGAGAGATAGACCTCCCCAGTCAGTGGGAGGGAGTTCAGGAGGCTTCTTGCGTGTCTTGTCCATTGAGCAGAAAATATTTTCATTAGCACAGTCGGAGAGTTTTTAGGTGGAGAAAACGTGTTGCTGCAGATGTCATGATCTGGGAAACTTGCATGTTCTGATTTCAGGGTGAGCATTAGAATTCACAGAGAAACATCAGAGCTTTTAGCAGGGATGGACCTGAGTCACCTCCCAACCATTATTTCTTCCATTCATCCTGATTGGTATGTGTGTCATACCACAGATATCACATGGGTTTCCCATTTATGATTCTTAGCATCACCATGGTGTAGGTACCAAGAGCACCCACAGGGTATACACACAGAGAGAAACTGAAGCCCAGAAAGGGAAGAATGGAGCCCACAGGGTCACAGCCAGTGACCCTGAGCTGACTGAGTGACGTTTGGTTCTGCCACCTTCGGCAGCATGACCTAAAGAAAGCCAACAAGCCAACTTTATGGGTGCAGAGTGCAGAGCAGCTGTAATGTAAAGCTTCAAAGAAGTAACGTTCTCAACAGACCTAGTTCACAGACACCCTCAGCAAGCTACAATTCTCTCCCCTCTTCTCAGCCCCAGGTGTCAGGGGTACGTCTACCTCCCTTTAGAACCAGCCAGTGCTTGTCATGACTCTGCTGAGTATGTGTGATGAGACCATCTATGATCAACCACCAAGGGCCTCCAAGCCAGTTGGGTGGAGAGGTTGCTGGCAGGCCCAGTTCCTTGGAGAAGTGTTGGGGAAGGGCAGAAACTTCATCCAGCTAAGAATCTGAGGACTCTGAAGCTCTAGTTATTATCTCTTTATGCCCTGACTCCACTGCTGGAAGTTTGCAAGGCAATAAATGTTTTAAATGGTAGGTAATGAAAATTATAGAAAAAAATTTGGAAATGTCTGATCAACAGCTCCTGAAAGGGGCTGCTTTCTTATTTGGAATTTCATTGGAAACACCTATGGCAGCCAAAGATCTGACCTCAGCAGAGAGGGATATCTACTGGCCCCTAACTGCTGGTTTGGCAGTGAGCAAGGACTTCTTGCAAAGCCTGCTGGGACCTTCTGGGCCAGAAGGCTCAAACACAGTAGTGAGCATGTCTTCTACCAAGTGGGGTGCTAGCTGCTTCTTACTCATTCTCCTGAGTCTTAGAGCATCCCTGTGAGGGAAAGCAAGGGCTGAGATTGCTGTTCCCAGGTTTCGGCACCAAATGTTGAGTTCATAAAAAGAGAAAGAGGTTTAAAGAATGGCATAAGGCACTGTGGGGAAGGGGATGACTAGGTGGGCCCATACCCAGGCATCTCTTTCTCCAGAGGGACCAGACACACACAGACATGGTACAGAAAAGAGTTTATTTAGGGCAGAGGATAGGAGTTAATGGGGTAGTGGAGTCAGAGAAAGGCAGAGAGAGAGAGAGAAAGAGAGAGAGAGAGAGAGAGAGAGAGAGAGAGAGAGAGAGTAGAGAAGTGGAGGCCGGCCATGACCACGTGGGGAGAGGGGGGAGGGGAGGAGAGCCCAAGAGGGACAGAGAGGAGAGAGTGCCAAGAGGCAAGGGGGGGGGGGAGGGGCAAGCAGCCCCTTTTATAGTGGGCCAGGTCTACCTGGCTGTTGCCAGGCAACTATGGGGAAGAGCATACCTGGCTGTTGCCAGGTAATTGTGGGGTGGAGCTTAGAAAGGATCCTAACAGGGATGAGACCCATCTCTGGCTCTGTGCTGAGGCTGTAGGGAGGTAATGCAAAGGAATGGATGATGAAGGCTGTACAGGTCCCTGCTCTCAGGACGAAAGTGTGAGACCACCATTGGCGAGTGGGGCCTCGGAGGCTTCTTCCTTACCCTTGTCTTGCCCTGTGCCTAGCCCTGTTGGGTTTATAGCCTTAGTGGCCAAACTCTCTAATTCAGTAGTTCTCAACCTGTGGCTTTGGACACCTTTGGGGGTTTGTATATCAGATATCCTACATATTAGGTCTTTACATCATGATTCATAATAGTAGCAAAACTACAGTTATGAAGTAACAACAAATTAATTTTATGCTTAGGGTGTGGGAGGGTCATAACATGAGGAACTGTATTAAAAGGTTGGGCAGCGTTAGGGAGGTTGAGAACGGCTGGTTTGACTGAAGCTACTTCTCAGATTCACCTGATGGTATTTAGGTTACTGAGTGCATTTCCTTAATGTGAATGAAGCCATTACCAGGCCATTTTACACAGGGGAAATAGGCTTAGTGAGATCATTCGAAAGTCATAGAAAGACCCAGATTTGAAGCCAGACTAGGTTGAGGGGCTTAGAGTTATGGGATGTCTGAGGTGTCTGTGGGTTGAACCTGAAGACAAGTAGAAGATGAGCTTGGCACCATGGGAGGTGGCTTGGGCTGGCGAGGTGACTGCATCAGGCACTGCATTCAGATTTTGGATATTTCCTGCAAGGTTAGCAAACTTTTCAGAGAATCTGGTAGAAGTTGGAGACTCCCATGTGACTTGTTGCATAGCCTAAGGGGGCTTGTAGCCTTCTCTGCAGTCAGCCTTGGTCCCCATATGAGAAGCATTTGGGGCTAAGCAGATAGATGACTTAGCAGTTACAAACCCTTGCTGCTCTTGCAGAGGACTCCGGTAAAATATAAATAAATATTGTCTAAGTGTTCCTGGTCTTAGGAATTGTGTATTGCACAGATGCAGTATGAAATGAGTTCTGGGAACTGTTTTTTTTTTTTTTTTTATTCGATATAATTTATTTACATTTCAAATGATTTCCCCTTTTCTTTTTTTTTTTTCTTTTTTTTTAATTTATTGATATATTTATTTACATTTCAAATGATTTCCCCTTTTCTGGACCCCCACTCCCCGAAAGTCCCATCAGTCCCCTTCCCTCCCCCTGTTTTCCCACCCAACCCTTCCCACTTCCCTGTTCTGATTTTGTTCTATACTGCTTCACTGAGTCTTTCCAGAACAAGGGGCCACTACTCCATTCTTCTTGTACCTCATTTGATGTGTGGATTATGTTTTGGGTATTCCAGTTTTCTAGGTTAATATCCACTTATTAGTGAGTACATAAAATGATTCATCTTTTTTTTTTATTATTCGATATAATTTATTTACATTTCAAATGATTTCCCCTTTTCTAGCCCCCCCACTCCCCGAAAGTCCCGCAAGCCCCCTTCTCTTCCCCTGTCCTCCCACCCACCCCTTCCCACTTCCCCGTTCTGGTTTTGCTGAATACTGTTTCACTGAGTCTTTCCAGAACCAGGGGCCACTCCTCCTTTCTTCTTGTACCTCATTTGATGTGTGGATTATGTTTTGGGTATTCCAGTTTTCTAGGTTAATATCCACTTATTAGTGAGTGCATACCATGATTCACCTTTTGAGTCTGGGTTACCTCACTTAGTATGATATTCTCTAGCTCCATCCATTTGCCTAAGAATTTCATGAATTCATTGTTTCTAATGGCTGAATAGTACTCCATTGTGTAGATATACCACATTTTTTGCATCCACTCTTCTGTTGAGGGATACCTGGGTTCTTTCCAGCATCTGGCAATTACAAATAGGGCTGCTATGAACATAGTAGAACATGTATCCTTATTACATGGTGGGGAGTCTTCTGGGTATATGCCCAGGAGTGGTATAGCAGGATCTTCTGGAAGTAAGGTGCCCAGTTTTCGGAGGAACCGCCAGACTGATTTCCAGAGTGGTTGTACCAATTTGCAACCCCACCAGCAGTGGAGGAGTGTTCCTCTTTCTCCACACCCTCTCCAACACCTGCTGTCTCCTGAATTTTTAATCTTAGCCATTCTGACTGGTGTAAGATGAAATCTTAGGGTTGTTTTGATTTGCATTTCCCTAATGACTAATGAAGTTGAGCATTTTTTAAGATGCTTCTCCGCCTTCCGAAGTTCTTCAGGTGAGAATTCTTTGTTTAACTCTGTACCCCATTTTTTAATAGGGTTGTTTGGTTTTCTGGAGTCTAACTTCTTGAGTTCTTTATATATATTGGATATTAGCCCTCTATCTGATGTAGGATTGGTGAAGATCTTTTCCCAATTTGTTGGTTGCCGATTTGTCCTCTTGATGGTGTCCTTTGCCTTACAGAAACTTTGTAATTTTATGAGGTCCCATTTGTCAATTCTTGCTCTTAGAGCATACGCTATTGGTGTTCTGTTCAGAAACTTTCTCCCTGTACCGATGTCCTCAAGGGTCTTCCCCAGTTTTTTTTCTATTAGCTTCAGAGTGTCTGGCTTTATGTAGAGGTCCTTGATCCATTTGGATTTGAGCTTAGTACAAGGAGACAAGGATGGATCAATTCGCATTCTTCTGCATGCTGACCTCCAGTTGAACCAGCACCATTTGTTGAAAAGGCTATCTTTTTTCCATTGGATGTTTTCAGCCTCTTTGTCGAGGATCAAGTGGCCATAGGTGTGTGGGTTCATTTCTGGATCTTCAATCCTGTTCCATTGATCCTCCTGTCTGTCACTGTACCAATACCATGCAGTTTTTAACACTATTGCTCTGTAGTATTGCTTGAGGTCAGGGATACTGATTCCCCCAGATTTCCTTTTGTTGCTGAGAATAGTTTTAGCTATCCTGGGTTTTTTGTTGTTCCAGATGAATTTGATAATTGCTCTTTCTAACTCTGTGAAGAATTGAGTTGGGATTTTGATGGGTATTGCATTGAATCTGTATAGTGCTTTAGGCAAAATGGCCATTTTAACTATATTGATTCTGCCGATCCATGAGCATGGGAGGTTTTCCCATTTTTTGAGGTCTTCTTCCATTTCCTTCTTCAGAGTCTTGAAGTTCTTGTCAAACAGATCTTTCACATGTTTGGTAAGAGTCACCCCAAGATACTTTATACTGTTTGTGGCTATTGTGAAGGGGGTCATTTCCCTAATTTCTTTCTCAGCCTGCTTATCCTTTGAGTATAGGAAGGCCACTGATTTGCTTGAGTTGACTTTATAACCTGCCACTTTGCTGAAGTTGTTTATCAGCTGTAGGAGCTCTCTAGTGGAGTTCTTTGGGTCACTTAGGTAGACGATCATGTCGTCTGCAAATAATGATAGTTTGACTTCTTCCTTTCCAATTTGTATCCCTTTGACCTCCTTATGTTGTCGAATTGCCCGAGCTAGTACCTCAAGTACAATATTGAAAAGATAAGGAGAAAGGGGGCAGCCTTGTCTGGTCCCTGATTTCAGTGGGATTGCTTCAAGTTTCTCTCCATTTAGTTTGATGCTGGCTACCGGTTTGCTGTATATTGCTTTTACTATGTTTAGGTATGGGCCTTGAATTCCTGTTCTCTCCAAGACTTTAAGCATGAAGGGATGCTGAATTTTGTCAAATGCTTTTTCAGCATCCAATGAAATGACCATGTGGTTTTGTTCTTTGAGTTTGTTTATGTAGTGGATTGTATTGATGGATTTCCGTATATTGAACCAACCCTGCATTCCTGGGATAAAGCCTACTTGATCATGGTGGATGATCGTTTTGATGTGTTCTTGGATTCGGTTGGCAAGAATTTTATTGAGTATTTTTGCATCGATGTTCATAAGGGAAATTGGTCTGAAGTTCTCTTTCTTTGTTGGATCTTTGTGTGGCTTTGGTATCAGCGTAATTGTGGCTTCGTAGAAGGAATTGGGTAGTGTTCCTTCTGTTTCTATTTTGTGGAATAGTTTGAAGAGTATTGGTGTTAACTCTTCTTTGAAGGTTTGGTAGAATTCTGCACTGAAGCCATCTGGTCCTGAGCTTTTTTTGGTTGGAAGACTTTCTATGACTCCTTCTATTTCTTTAGGCATTATGGGACTGTTTAGATGGTCTAGTTGGTCCTGATTTAATTTTGGTATTTGGTATCTGTCAAGGAAATTGTCCATTTCCTCCAGATTCTCCAGTTGTGTTGAGTATAGGCTCTTGTAGTAGGATCTGATGATTTTTTGGATTTCCTCAGTTTCCGTTGTTATATCTCCCTTTTCATTTCTAAGTTTGTTAATTTGGATACTTTCTCTGTGCCCTTTGGTCATTCTGGCTAAGGGTTTATCTATCTTGTTGATTTTCTCAAAGAACCAGCTCCTGGTATTGTTGATTTTTTGTATGGTTCTCTTTGTTTCTACTTGATTGATTTCGGCCCTGAGTTTGATGATTTCCTGCCTTCTACTCCTCCTGGGCGAAATAGCTTCTTTTTGTTCCAGGGCTTTCAGGTGTGTCATTAAGCTGGTAATGTATGCTCTCTCCATTTTCTTTTTGGAGGCACTCAGGGCTATGAGTTTTCCTCTTAGCACTGCTTTCATTGTGTCCCATAGATTTGGGTAAGTTGTGTTTTCATTTTCATTGTGTTCTAAAAAGTCTTTAATTTCTTTCTTTATTTCTTCCTTGACCAAGGTATCATTGAGTAGAGTATTGTTCAGTTTCCATGTGTATGTGGGCTTTCTGTTGTTTCTGTTGCTATTGAAGACCACTTTTACTCCATAGTGATCAGATAGGAGGCATGGGATTAGTTCGATCTTCTTATATTTGTTGAGGTCTGTCTTGTGACCAATTATATGGTCGATTTTGGAGAAGGTACCATGAGGTGCTGAGAAAAAGGTATATTCTTTTGTTTTAGGATAGAATGTTCTATATATATCTGTTAAATCTAATTGGTCCAAAGCTTCAATTAGTTTCATTGTGTCCCTGTTTAGTTTCTGTTTTCCTGATCGGTCCATTGAGGAAAGTGCAGTGTTGAAGTCACCCACAATTATTGTGTTAGGTGCAATGTGTGCTTTTAGTTTTAATAAAGTTTCTTTTACAAAAGAGGGTGCCCTTACATTTGGGGCATAGATGTTCAGGATTGTCAGTTCTTCTTTTTGTATTTTTCCTTTGACCAGCAAGAAGTGTCCCTCAGGGTCTCTTTTGATGACTTTGGGTTGAAAGTCAATTTTCTCTGATATTAAAATGGCTACTCCAGCTTGTTTCCTGAGACCATTTGCTTGTAAAATTGTCTTCCAGCCTTTTACTCTAAGGTAGTGTTTGTCTTTGACCCTGAGGTGTGTTTCCTGTAAGCAGCAAAATGTAGGGTCCTGTTTACGTATCCATTCAGTTAGTCTGTGTCTTTTTATTGGGGCATTAAGTCCATTGATGTTAAGAGATATTAAGGAATAGTGATTGTTACTTCCTATCATTTTTGACGTTATTTTTTAAATTTGAATGCTTAACTTCTTTTGGGTTTGATGAAAGGTTACTATCTTGCTTTTTCCAGGGTGAAGTTTCCCTCCTTGTATTGGTGTTGTCCTCCTATTATCCTTTTTAGGGCCGGGTTTGTGGATAGATATTGGGTAAACTTGGTTTTGTCATGAAATATCTTAGTTTCTCCATCTATGGTGATTGAGAGTTTTGCTGGATATAGTAGTTTTGGTTGGCATTTGTGTTCTCTTAGAGTCTGCATGAGATCTGCCCAGGACCTTCTAGCCTTCATAGTCTCAGGTGAAAAGTCTGCTGTGATTCTGATAGGTCTTCCTTTATATGTTACTTGGCCTTTTTCTCTTACTGCCTTTAGTATTCTTTCTTTGTTTAGAACATTTGGTGTTTTGATTATTATGTGACGGGAAGTATTTCTGTTCTGGTCCAGTCTGTTTGGAGTTCTGTAGGCTTCTTGTATATTCATGGGCATCTCTCTCTTTAGGTTAGGGAAGTTTTCTTCCATAATTTTATTGAAGATATTTGCTGGCCCTTTAAGTTGTAAATCTTCACTCTCATCTATGCCTATAGTCCTTAGGTTTGGTCTTCTCATTGTGTCCTGGATTTCCTGGATATTTTGGGTTACAAGCTTTTTGCATTTTGCATTTTCTTTAACTGTTGAGTCCATGGTTTCTATGGAATCTTCAGCATCTGAGATTCTTTCTTCTATCTCTTGTATTCTGTTGTTGATATTTGTATCTCTGTCCCCTGATTTCTTCCCAAGGCTTTCTATCTCCAAAGTTGTCTCCCTTTGAGTTTTCTTAGTTGTTTCTACTTCTGATTTTAGATCCTGGATGGTTTTGCTTAGCTCCTTCACTTGCATGTTTGTGTTTTCCTGTAATTCTTTAAGAGATTTTTGTGTTTTCTCTTTCATGAGCTCAGCCTGTTGACCAAAGTTCTCCTGTATTTCTTTAAGAGATTTTTGTGTTTCGTCTTTCATGACCTCAGCCTGTTGAGCAAAGTTCTCCTGTATTTCTTTAAGTGTTTTTTGCATTTCCTCCTTGTTGGCTTTTGTATTCTCCTGGATTTCTTTCAATGATTTTTGTGTTTCCCTTGCAAGGGCTTCTACCTTTTGATCCATTGTCTCCTGAATTTCTTTATGTATGACCTTCATGTGTTCCTGTACCAGCATCATGACCAGTGATTTTAAATCCAAATCTTGTTTTACTGGTGTGATGGGGTATCCAGGACATGTTGGTAGAGGAGAATTGGGTTCAGATGTTGCCATATTGCCTTGATTTCTGTTAGTGACGTTCCTGCGTTTGCCTTTTGCCATCTAGATCTCACTGGTGTTAGTTTATCTTGTCAGTGCTGGACTCACCAGTGCAAGCTGCCCCTTCCCAGTTGGCCTCTGGTGCACAGCTTACCTCCTGCACTGCTTGTAGACAGTGTGCTGCTGCCCAGGCTGTTCAGATCCCAAAGCAGGCACCTGTACTAGGCTAGCTCTGTTTGTGGACTCTAGGGAGAAGTAAAAGACCCAAAGGCTCCAGCACAATATTGCAGAACAAAGTCAGAAGACATTTATTTAACTTCGACTCCTCCCATAAAACTATCATGATCTGTGGCACTGGCAAAAGGAAGGAAATAGGAGCAAACAGAAAGTATTGGAACAGACTCATACAGTTCACTATAGTGTTTGTGTGCATGCGTGTGTGTCTGTGTGCATGCGTATGTGTCTGCATACCAGAGGCAGAAGCTAGGGCTTTGGATGTGTTAGACACTCTAACACTGAGCTATATCCCAAGCTTTTAGTTTGTTGAGAGAGGGTTTCACCATGTAATTCAGGCTGTTAAGGAATTCCTCTTGCTTGTGGATCCCTGTACTGAGATCACAGGTAATCTTCCACTGTATGGCATTATCAGTGGGTCTTTGATAGGAAACTAAGAATATCACAACAGGGGAAAGAACTGGTGCTGGAAATATCAAATATTCACGCGGTGAAAAAAACTGGATAAACAAGCTATATTTTTTCACTAAAAAGAAAATTAGCTCAAAGTTGATCATAGATAGAAAACACTGAAATGTTAGAACTTCTGTAGGATAACAGGAAAAAAATCAATATGAATTTGGGCATGGCAAATGATTTCTTAGACACACCACCAAAGCCACAATTTGTTGAGCAGATTTGCAGCAGAAGTTATCTGTTTTTACAGTAAAGTTATTATGTACATATGGGCAAAGCTTAAAGAGACCTTATTTACTGTCAAATGGGATGTAGATAGGTTTTTTTATAGACATTATTAAGATATAAATTATGTTACTGTTGCAAAAACTGTAATTATAATCAAGAAGCCTTTCCTCTCTGTTTTCTCTTTTCCGTCCCTCCTCTTCCCCTTTTTCTTCCTTCATTAAAAATGAAAAATAGGAGCAAAGCTAAATGTCTGCTCTAGGACAAGTATTGATTGATGGCCTTCTTGGAACCAGGTGATTTGTGTGCAAAATGGCCCTAAGAGCTTAGATCCCCTGTAGAAGAGGCAACCTGGCAGTCTTTTACCTGAACTCATGCCTGGGAGAGGGAGAGACACTCTCCCAATGAGTTACACCCCTCGCCTTCAGTCTAGGCAGCCTAGAACCAAGAGGTGAAGCTCACTCTCAGCTCCACACACATATCTCAGTATCACAGGGAGTTCTGCCCTGGATCCATGAGCTGTTTCCGACCTTGGAACTCTCCACTCTGGCAAATGGGAAGTGGGATGAGTCCTGTTGTAATATAGACCTTCCATGTGTGTGTGGGAACTCACTAGAGATGTCTGGAGCTATGAGGTATAGCATGACTCAGGCACCTTTAAGACCTTACAGAAGGAGTCCAAGGCTTGGCTAATTTAGAAGATCTGGTCCCAAGCCAAATGGGGGTTAGGTAAGAGAGCTTTCAGGGAACTATGGGGATTGGGAGTCTGGTGACAATCCTGTGTCCATCTATAGAAGACGGCTGCTAACAAATGGCTGAAACATAGGCCAAGTTTATGGATATGTCCAGATCTTATCCATGTGAAAGCAGGCAGTCTGCAGAGCTGTATAAAACCCGGCTTTCTGAGTGATAATGGTTTGTTCAATATTCTTAAAGGGCCACACAGGTCAAATGCAGCCTAGGGAACTATCCTTCTTTGGTGTGCCTTCTGAACAGTGGGAACAGATTTTTAATTCATCTGGGGGGGTGAGAGATAGATAGATAGATAGAGATAGATAGATAGATAGGTAGATAGATAGATAGATAGATAGATAGATAGATAGATAGATAGATAGACAGATAGAGAAACTGACCCTAAAGTGTGAAGAACCTTTGCTTCTGAGCCAATGGGGCTTTTCCTTCTCTCAAAAATCTGCCTCAAAGACTTTGGCTAAAACGAATGGAACCTAAGTGATTTATTTAAATATTTACGTATTAGGATCTAGGCCAGTGTTTTTCATCCTTCCCAATGTTGCAAGGGTTGCAACCCTTTAATGATGTTCTTCATGTTGTGGTGACCCCAGCCATAAAATTATTTTTATTGTTACTTTGTAACTGTAATTTCACTACTGTTGTGAACCATAATGTAAATCTCTGTGTTTTTGATGGTTTTAGGTGAGTCCTGTGAATAGGCCATTTGACCCTAAAGAGGGGACCCTGAAGGTTAACCTCTAAAGGTTGTCAATCGCTGGTCTAGGTCATCTCACTAAGAATGTGGGAAAGGTTAAAAACAAAAGTGTATTGATGGCCTTACTCCATTGAAGGCAGAATCATAGCTAGACCTAACGACATGGGAGCACCCTCCTCTCTAACCACACTTGGAGGATGCAAGTGTCCATGGAAGCAAAACTAGCAAGAATTGTGGCCATTATGAAGAAAATCTGAGGGCTGGAGAGTTGGCTCAGTAGTTAAGAGCACTGGCTGCTCTTCCAGAGGACCTGGACTCAATTTACAGTTTACAGCACCCATGTGATAGCTCACAACCACCTGTAAGTTCCAGGGACTTGATACTCTTCTGGCCTTTGCGGATACCAGACATGTGTGTGGTGAACATATATACCTGCTGGCAAACATTCCTACACATAAAATGGATTTTTAAAACAGAAGAAAAACTAGGTTGATGTGCTCCTCAACTTAGGATCCAGCAACGGTCTTGATCCATTTCCTGTTGGCTCTCAGGGAGCAGAATTCAGATTCTAGATTCTACACCAGTTGCTATGGCCTATGTAATATTGGATCACACTGAGTCCCTCACAGGTTTCTCAGAGATAAAGTGCTTACAGAAATAAAGCACCTACCACGAGATGATTATGAAAAAGAAATGGGGCAGATATAATAGCTCTCTGCTGCCAATATTCCCTGTATCTCAGGAATACATCACCTCAGTTAACCTCATTACCTCAACATGATTAGCATTCTTACTGCTGTCAGGATGTGTACAAGGCCTCAATATTCAGGAGATGCTGAATTAATGGTTAGCATGATGATGTCATTGCTATTCATCACTGTCATGTTTATTATTATAAGGACAAGCACATTCTGAAGTGCTGGGGACACTTCTCTAAGTCAAGCTACCGGCTACTTCAGGAAGTCAGGCACAAGACCCGTGCTCTGAGAGTCGTTCTCTAAAACACATGCCTACTCTCTGGGCTTTTCTGTTAACCCTTGAATATGTTAAGGATCTTTGAATGTCAATAATTTGAAGTTTTTTCTTCGGTACAGATTACTTTACACCAAATGATTGCCCAAGATTGTCCTTGGCAAAGTCCACTAAAGAAACACCTCATTGAAATCATTACAAAATGTCAGAATCAGGGGAGCCTCTGATTACAAGAACCGAGTGTGAAACAGTCAGTTCTAGGGGTTAAGAGTGGAGTAGCTGAGAGATGGTCCTGCATACCCAAATCACAGGCACACTTCTGAGAAATCCCAAGGAACATGAACATGGTAGCAAGGGGAAGCGGGGGCTCAGTGTCCAGATGCAGAGTCCCCCGGGGTGTGAGCACAGAGGAGACTATGGAAGGACGGAGGAAAGTTCACTGTGGTAATCCTTTGGGCAGTAGAGTTGTGGGGTTCATGCTCTCTGACTGTTTTTCCCTTTGTGTATTTGCATTTGTTTTCCCTGCAAAGAACTTACGTAACATTTACGATGTGATAAACAAACATGTTTGAGAACATGTTTTTAAAAAGTCAGTATATAGAATTTCTCTCATGACAGATAATATTTGTAAGCACAGCTGAAGGAGCCCAATCCTGAGGGAAGAAGACACAGCTTGTTTAGTGACTCCCATGTGCCTGTCATGATTAATGGCCCACTTGATCAGCCTGTGGTCGAGGGAGGGGCACTCTCACCCTATTCCTTACAGGTGACCTCAACCAGACCAGAGGGACATAAAGACTCCTTTATCTTTCTCCAGGGCCCATGGAGTTTGCAGCAGGTGGTTTTTCTGAGTAGCTGAGGCTGTTGAAATGGAGAAGGCCAGTTATCAGCCCTGGCTGAGGTTGGTGCTATCTTGGAAGCCCAGACCCACCTGAGGGCCTCAGGCCTTACCAGTTTTTATCTGGTCCTCTCCAAGATTCCCACAGCCATCTGATAAGATGCATTTAGCTGTCTAGTTTGCATGTTCCTGACAATTTTCATTCAAAACATATGCAAATACTGAGGGCAGGTTGTTGGGGACAGAGGTTGTGGTGAAATGCTTCAAAACTTGTAACCAAATCACTCTATTAACCCCGGAAGAGGCCTTTTGATTTAGGCTTCTATTTGCATTGAAAGCACTGTTAGGCCCCTGCTCATCTGGATTTCCCAGATGGTGGCTTATCTCACCTCTAGTAAAGGTGGAATTAAGCAGTGTGACTGGGGACAGCAGCGATGCCTTAGCTTTATGCCAAGTGGTCACCGAAGCCCCTCTCAAAGTACCAGTTAGACAAGGGGGGGAGCGTAGGGTTGGGATCCAGAGACTCAGGCAGCCCCCAGCAAGTTCCTAAGCCATAGGACAAAAGTCAGAGCCAAGGCTTGCCAGATGCAGGCTTCTGGGTCCTCTGGGGCACCTGTCTGGGGTGTTTATACAGTGGCCGGGCTGCGGGTTGAGGCTTTAGGGCACAAAGAGAAAAGCTCTGCCTAAGCCCGCTGATGAATGAAGCTCTGAAAGGAGTGGTAATTGGATCTCTGGCCGAGGCAGGGGACTAATCTAGATGGTGGGGGCTGGAGTAGAGGCAGGAATTTTACAGAAGTATTTCCTGTTTCCTTGTCCTCCCCTAAGCTGATGTATCCAGACTATCAATTCTAACAGTGGCCCTGGGCAGTGCCTGCTTCAGACTGCCAGTGCTTTAGGCCTGGGGAACGCCACCCTCGATTTTGTCCTTTGCTGCGGCTGCTGTGAACGTTTTCAGAATTTTAGACCATAAAGACGGCATTTTGAATTTGCATTGGGCCAGGCTGTCCTGGGTGAGAGCAGGTCTAACAGGAATGAAGGCAATTGCAGGCTACATCCATGCCATGAGACCACAGACAAGCATGCCCAGGACTCACTTAAGCCTATCCATGGATACCCTTGAAAATGCACCACAGCCCTATACACATTGTAATAGCCTCAGATGCCCTGCAGCCAGGAGCCATCATGCAAGCCAGAGCGCATGACCCAGGTTGGTTGGCATCTATGATGGATTAGGACAGCGGTTGGAAGCTAGGGTGGAACTGATATCCTTGGAATGACAGAATTCTGGAGGATGTGATGGGTTAGGAGCTGCCTACCTGCTGTAGGAGGGCCAGCATCAGGCCAGGGGAAATGAGGGTGCTGAGGGGAGACTGAGAGGTGGGACCTGAACACAGCCGTCCACAGGCTAGGCTCACTCTAGCCACTTCCCAAACGTGGACATTTCTAGCCGTCATACCTACCCACACCATTGAGTAGGCAGGATTCTTACCTCAAGAATCAGACTCAGACTAATGAAGTGATTTACCCAGAGCCCCACAGCCGAAAACCTAAATGTGTGTGTAGATAGCATCTCCCGAATCCCAATGCCTGTGCTGCTTCCGTGTGACACTTGTCAAGGAAGGTTGACTCATTCTCCCCTGCCATCCCCATTACACACCCCCATGGGGAGACTTTGTACATGAGTGTATTAGAGCACACACACACACACACACACACACACACACACTGTTACATTGTTTCATTGTTACATTGTTACACTTCTTTTCTTAAAGGATACATACCTGGTGATCTCCTGCCTCTGCTCACCCCTGTGACTACACCTGGAAGAAGAGGCAACAGCTGCAGGGTGTGAGATGGGTCCAGAACTGGCTTCTTGGCCTTGCGATGGTAGACTTGACACTTGGGGCAGATGGTTCTTCATCGTGAGGACTGGAAGTCTGACAGCACCCTATCCACAGACTGATACCTCCTCACTGGATCCTCCACAAGGGGGAGAAGGAAAGCCTTCTGCGGCCCCTTTTATATGAACACTGATCCCTTCCTAGGGTCTCTGCCTTTCGGACACCCAAAGGTCCTATTTCCTAATACTGTCACTTGGGGAACCAGGATTTCAATCTGTGAATGTGAAGCAAACAAGTGTCTGGGCAGGTGGCTGGGACAGTATGGAGGAGACAGCAAGCTTTTGCCTCTGCTGACAGTTTCCAGTGCTTGGGACAGACCTCTCCTTTTGGCTTAGGTGCTGGCCAGCTGCAGTGGATGGACAAGGCCTTCTGGGAAGCCTTCTAGATCTTGCAGGCACTGGCCCCGCCTTCCCCCATGGGCCACTGGGCTGCCATAGAGATGCTTTGTCCAACAGGAGCCTTCTACCCGTACTCCTGGAGCGTGCAAATTCAAGGGCCAATTATGAAAATGAAAAATCCAAGTCTTAGCCTCAAATGAGTAGCTTCCTTTGGCACTTTGATCCTTCCTTTGGTAATGAGTGCCTGACTACTGAGGAATTCTAGGAATGCAGCCTTGATAATGAAAAGATGTACCTGCAGAGAGGGCCCCTCACTTTCCTGATGTCCTGGGCATCTGCCACAACCACTCCCTTGCTGGGCAGGAACCTGGCTGGGGTTGGCTGGCCTCTCTGGGCCCTGGGCTTGTTCCCATATCCTTATTGGAGGTGGCCAACCACAGTGCCTGCCTCCCGGGAAAGCAGACATCTCTATGACTATTTGGCAACAAATCAGGTAAAACAACCCCTAATCTAATGTTTTTAATTGTGTTACACTCCTTTTTAAAATTTGTGTTTTTGTTTTATACATATGAGTATTTTGTCTGCATGTATACAAATGTACCATCTGCAGGCCTAGTGTCCCCAGAGGTCAAAAGAAGGCACCAGATCCCCTGGAACTCAAGTTAACAGATAGTGAGCCACCATGTGGTTCCTTTGCAAGAGCTTTCTTAACCACTGAGTCATCTCTCCAAACCTTCTTTGTTTCTTTCTTTCTTTGTTTCTTTCTTTGTTTCTTTCTTTGTTTCTTTCTTTGTTTCTTTCTTTGTTTCTTTCTTTGTTTCTTTGTTTCTTTCTTTCTTTCTTTCTTTCTTTCTTTCTTTCTTTCTTTCTTTCTTTTCCTTCTTCCTTCCTTCCTTCCTTCCTTCCTTCCTTCCTTTCTTTCTTTCTTTCTTCTTCTTTCTTTCTTTCTTTCTTTCTTTCTTTCTTTCTTTCTTTCTTTCTTTCTTTCTTTCTTCCTTCCTTCCTTCCTTCCCTTTCCTTCCTTCCTTCCTTCCTTCCTTCTCTTTCTTTCTTTCTTTCTTTCTTTCTTCTTTCTTTCTTTCTTTCTTTCTTTCTTTCTTTCTTTCTTTCTTTCTTTCTTTCTTTCTTTCTTTCTTTCTTTCTTTCCCTTCCTTCCTTCCTTCCTTCCTTCCTTCTTTCCTTCTTTCTTTTCCTTTTCTTTTTTTCTTTTTTTTTTGGGGGGGGGGTTGGAGACAGGGTTTCTCTGTGTAGCCCTGGCTGTCCTGAAACTCACTCTGTAGACCAGGAAGCTGGCCTCAAACTCAGAAATCCACCTGCCTCTGCCTCCCAAGTGCTAGGATTAAAGGCGTGTGCCACCACTACCCGGCCTCTGGTTTTCTTTCTTATCAAGCATCAAAACAATGATATTCCTGTCTTAAAGATGAATAAGCTGAAGCCCAGAGAGATAAAGTCAAAGCTTGAAGCTCACTCACAGTGAGGGTTCCTGTGCGTGGAGGCCAGGCAGCAGCCTCTGGGGCTGACTCTTCTCCAAGTTGCTGAGTGGGGTCCAAGGTGGTATCTTCTTCTATACTGAAGAAAATGAGATTATAGGGGAACTTCAGAGAAGTGTCTTAACTGACCAGTGCATAGAGGCAGTGTTTTTTTTTGTATTTTGTTTATTTATTTATTGACTTATTCATTTATTTATTTTTATTTTGGGTAGTATTACACTATGCAACCCAGATCAACCTTGAACTGTGGTCCTGTCTGTTTCTCAAATGCTAGGATTACAGGCCTGTACTGTGATGCCCAGCTTAATTCTTTTATCGTTGCAAAAGAGCTTGCAGGACACTCAGGATATCAGTTAGTAATGTCTCTCTGGGAATCAGTGCGGACAGGTGGTTTAGGGCTTAGGCTCAGATCCTGAGGAACCAAAGATCTGTCCCTGCCACCTGATGCCATGTGTTCTCCAGCTTCTTCCTCTGTGAGCTGGAGATAAATGCCCATCTCACAGAATTCTCAGATCTGAGGAGAGGTAATGTGAGGGAGTCACTTAAGGCTTTTGGAAGAGAAGAGTCCTGTGTGACCTGGGCTCAGGTCATCAAACCTGTCTGGGACTCATAGGGCTTACAGGTCAGGTAAGAGAAAACACAATTCCATTCTGGGCCAAGAGATGTAGGTAAAGCTTGCAGCATGAGCTGGTGCCTGATTGCAGGTAGGGTAGGATGCTCAGCTGGGTACCAGGACTCCTTCAAGTCAGACTGTATGATAGGAAGGCTCCAGGCCTGAGACTGATATTTTCTCTGGCCTCTGAAGTCCACGAATCGTGAAGGAACAAAAGATCTCAACAAGAACTTTAAATACTTGCTGACTATGCCCTTTTGTTCCCAGTAGCCCTGTGACCCAGGAGACTGGGAGGGAAGAAAACAGCTTGGCTCCTCTGGAAAGGAAGAGAATTGCAGTTGTAAGGCCCCAGGGGCAGATCCCTCCTCCTCCTTCCCTGTGCCCTGTGGTCCCTTTTAACACACACGTACCTTTATGTGGCACTCACAGAAGGCTGATTGTGAGCACCAGGGACTAGGGCAGGGAAGGAGCAGAGGGAAACATGACTAATAATTGCCACTCTTTCTGAAGGGCTGATTGCAGGCCTGGTGCCTGGCTGAGGACTCCCGGGAAGTATCTCATTTAAGGAGAAGTGGGGATTATGTTCTGTCTTTCATGAGGAAACTTAAGTTTCAGACAGGTTAACTACTAAGCTCAAGGTCACAAAACCGTCAGAAAAATAGAGCCAAGATTCAGTTCCAGGGCCTTCACCGGTCTACCATCACAGTTATTCCTTCCTCTATAGAGTTATAGTTTATAAGTATTTGGTCAGAGCAATAAGAAAAGTAATGTGCTAGGTGGGTGTGGTGGCACACACCTTTAATCTCAGCACTCACGAGGCAGAGGTAGGTGAATCTATGTGCGTTTGAGGCCAGCCTGGTTTACAGAGTAAGTTCCAGGACAGCCAGGACTGCACAAAGAAACCCTGTCTTGGAGAACAAACAAAACTAAATGAAGGAGGAGGAGGATGAAGAGGAGGAAGAAGAGGAAGAGGAGGAGGAGATGAAGAAGAAGAAGAAGAAGAAGAAGAAGAAGAAGAAGAAGAAGAAGAAGAAGAAGAAGAAGAAGAAGAAGTTACTAATACAACCCTTGTGAACATCCCTCACAGAAGAACAACTTATATCTCTGCTATCCTATTCAAGGAATGGCAGAGTGCTTTGTTTAGATGTATGGAGGAATAACAGATTAAGTGGATGCATTCAGCTCTTACACACACCTCTCTCATCTATCCATCTTTCTCTGGCTGCAGCATCTCCCCATGCGAACTCTCAGGATCCCAGATGCCACCCCACCCACCCCACTTGTGTAGCCAAACACTTGATGGTGGTGGGTTTAGGACCGGCTCTACTCAAATCCTGGCTTTGTTTACTTACTCTGTGAGCCTGAGCCTGGCAGTTAAGCCTTCTGAAATACAATGTCTCTGTTCCCTAAGCAGGGATAATAGTTTTGAGCTCCTGAGGCTGTAGAGAGACTCAAGAAACAAGCACACACTTATTGCTGTGAGCTCTTTTAGGAAAAAGTATGCTGGGCAGCCATGCCCTAGTCCCATCCATTCTTCACCCTCCTACTGCTGCAGAACCAAAGGCACCAGAACGGCCAAAGCATAGCTGTGGGCACAGACATAGGACATTCCCCTATATAAGACATCTTGGGCCTGCAACTGTGGGCTGCCATTTGTAACAAACTGGTACCTATAACCTGTAGATTAATTCAACAGAATCCACCCCAGCTAACCCAGTTCTGCACACCCTGACGGGACTCACCGATGTGCAGTCGTTACCTCTGCCCCATGCCCTCTTGCCAGGTTTACCATGGAGAACATCCACGAACTCTTCACCTTGCAGAGGGTAGCTCATAGGTATCAGGGTTGGGATAGAATTGTACTGTCATTTATTTGCCCTGTGCTTAATACCAGGTGGGATTAAGTTAAGGTGAAATCAAATAGACACACAAAATAATAGCAGTTCAATAAGACAAAATCATGAACCATAAGGAATACGGCAATCCTTGGTGCTAGAGACCCTGGTTTTCCTATGCACATTGACATTGACACATGCAATGTGTAACTACCTCATAGACCAAGATAGCTGCTGAGGTTCCAGCACTCAGATGCATGTTCTAGTCACCAGAGAAAAGCAGGAAGGAAGAGAAAGACCACACCTACTCCTTGTTTTGCTTGGTTTTTCTGTTTTTTGAGACAGTGTTTCTATGTATAGCTCTGTATGTCCTGCAACTTGCTCTGTAAACAAAGGTGGCCTTAAACTCAGAGATCCACCTGCCTCTCCCCCTCAAGTGTTGAGATTAAAGGTGTGTTCCACCACAGCTAAACTATATATACTACTTTATGGTATAGACTATCATCTGTACCAAACTGTGAGCACCATCATGAGTCAGCTCTGATCTTGTAAAATAATCATCCCAGCTGGATTTGTTGCCTGTTGAGTCCTCTCATAGGAGGAGATGATCATAGACTGTCACTTGAATATCCAGCCTCCCCTCCCAACCCAGTTGTATGTATTCTGCTCCAATTGCATGTGGCCTTAGAAAGGGGCCATAGTACAGAGGCGAGAAAGGATTAGGAGAGGAGGTTGTGTTGGCACAACCATGGGAAACTAAAACTCTGTTTGGGGGAGAGGGACAGACCTCCCAGTGTGTCTGTTTTAAGGCCACCCAAGCTTCTGTCCCTAACCCATCAGCTGATAAACCCATGGTACCATAAGTCTAATAAACCCAATGATTCCCTAGGGTGGATGCTGGCGGAACCAGACCTCAGTTTGTGGTTAGAACCTTAAGAGAGTGGGTAGACATTGCTCAGGTCTCCTCCCAGGAAAGAATTTTGGCAACATATCTCTACCCAGAACTCATTAGTTGGCTTTCCTCACCTGTCCTATTTTGAGGAAGGACACTATTCTGTCTGGCCATCCTTGGGCCAGACAAAGACCAGGAAGTCTAGACCTCAGTAACTAGAATGATTGTGTATTGCGGAAGAGCTTGTAGCCACTGCTACCATTGAGAAAAATACCTTCCACCTTTATGTCTCTGTTTTGTTGATCTGTACAATGTAGTCATTATTTTGTTAGGAGATTTAGCTGAGATTCTGTGACAAGCCAGTTCTTTTCTAGGGATGGTAGGCATTCAATACCTCTCAAGAAATATTACTATTCTTGGGACCACAGGCTTGCCTTTGAATATGTTCATTAAGCAGAGGACTTACTGACTCATATCCTCTCAAGTGATACTGAACCCACACTGGGCTGACTTCATGTTGGGCAGCATGAGTAGAAGCACCTGGTCCCCAACGGCACTTGAGGAGGCTCACAGGATCTGCTGTAGTCATTACCATCATCTCTGTCTCATAGGTCAGCACAGTAAGACCCACAAAAGTGTACTCAGGCATGCAGAGTTTCCTCTGAGATCCCATCTTTTTCCAAGTCCGAGCCCCTATCCACTGCTTGGCATGCCATTCTGTGGAGGAATGCCACAGAGTACGGCATCCTTGTGAATGTGGAAGTCCAAAGAGAGGCTTCTCTTGCAAGTGTGCCTCTTGGCAGGAACTTTAAAGCCAACTGTGTTTGGTAGGATGCTGGCCAGCATCTTCTGCCTATGCATAGTTATAGGAAACCCCAGTGATTATCCTAAGGAGCCTGTGGATCCAGGGCTGTGGAGGATGCTGGTTTCCTAGTGGGTGAGAGCTTTTTTCTGGACCTCCAAGAACCACATTCTTCAGCACCACTGTGTAGTGTGGCTTCACATGGGTCTATCAGAGGTCTTGTGTACCCATAGTCAACACTGCTCTCATGAGTGACATAATTAGGTTGTTTTTCCCTCTACAATTACTGCCAGTGGGTGCCATGGGCACAGGGGTTATAGCTGGGATTCTAGGTTGGCTGGAGTACCCAGAAGGAACCACAGTAATTGCTCCAGGGCCTTATACCAGGAGGATCTAAGAAGGGCCAGACAAGGAGTGCTGCCAAGCCCGGAGCTAGCTCTGCTTAGAGAGGCATTGGCCAAAACAAGGTTCCTTCTATCCTCCTCTTGAGCTCTGGGCCTTAGACACCATAGGATCACATACTACATCCAGAGGGTAAGACTCAGTCTTAGGAAGGCTTAAAAAGCCCTCTGGGTGTGGGGGAGAAAGCCTATATGGATGTGGAGAAGTCTACCCTGAATACTTTGGAGATTCTTGTACACATTTGTCTCCTGATGACTCAGCCTTATGAAAGAAGAGGTATCAGAAGTGTGGAGAAAGCCACTGTCAGGGAGTTGGGGGAACTTGAGTCTGAAGTTTCAATGAGTTCTCCATCCTTGGCGGGTATGGATTTTCATATTGGCAGCATGGGGATTCAGAGATCGTTTAAGCCAAAGTGAAACAAATCCAACTATTGCTTTAGAAATTTCTCTGGGGAAGTGTGAAGACAAACACCCAAAACTATCATTCAGGATTCTCCAGGGGTAAAAACCAGAGAGATGTGGAGAGTGGAGAATAGGAGGCAAGAGGAAGGGAGGACAAGGGGAGGGAGAAGGGAAGGAAGAAGGGAGAGAAGGAGAAAAGGAGAAATGAGACTTAGTATATGTGTATGCATGTGTGTGTATGTTCATAGTTGTGTGTGTGAGGGTATATGTGTGTATTTAGGTATCCGTGTGTGCATGTGTGTACACATATGTGTGTATATGTGTGTATTTAGGTATCCGTGTGTGCATGTGTGTACACATATGTGTGCCCACATGTATATGTACCTGTATGTATGTACAAGTGTGTACATGCACATGCATAATTGTGTGTGTGAGGGTGCATATATATATTTGGGTAATACATGAGAACAACCTCAGATGTCATCTCTGGAAGCTGGTCTGTTTTAGTCAGAATTGGTGAAATACCATAACCAGTGCAACTTGGGGAGGAAAGGGTTTATTTGTCTTATATATCCTGAGTCACGTTTCAATAAGGTAGGAGCTCAAACTAGGCAGGAACCTTATGTAGGGGGCATGGAAGGGTGCTGCTTACTGGCTTGTTCCTGATGGTTTGCTGAGCCTGCCTTCTTATAGAACCTAGGACCACCTGCCCAGGGATGACACCATCCACAATAGACTGGCCCTTCCCCATCAATCACTAGTTTAGAAAAATGCCCTACAGGCCTGCCTACAGTCCAATCTTATGGAAGCATTTTCTCAGTTGAGGCTTTCTTCCCTCAGGTGACTCTAGCATGTATCAAGTGGACATAAAACTAGTTATCACTAGCTTCAGCTGACCACCAAGCACCAGAGATCTACCTGTAGCCACCTTCCTAGCACAGGGATTATAGGTGCACATCACCACACTGGATGATTTTTATGTAGGTTCTTATGCTTTCAAGATGAGCACTTTGCAGACCAAGTCATCTCTATCTCCCCAGTCAACAAGAGAGACATTTCAAAGAACTGGCTCACAGGATTCTTCCATGAGGTCAGAAGGCTGTAGACTCAGGACTCAGAGAGACTTTGATGTTGCCATCTTGGGGCATGGAATACCCAGGGCTACATACTATGATTCCCACACAGAAGCCTCTGGGAGGAGGGGATATAGAGCTAGTCACACCCAGAACTGTGAAATGGTTTCTGCCTAAAGCCAACATTGGTTTGGGCTTGTCTTCTCCTGGCTCTAAATGCTCTGGCCAGGCCTCATAATCCATCTTCTCTGCCCTACCTGAACTGTAAGCTCATCAAAGGCAGAGGCCATGTGCTCTGCCATAGTTCACCGCATTCACACAGTGCCTGATACATAGTAGGTGATCAATAATCATGAGAGGACAGCTTTCCACCTGGAACTTGTCCCTGTGTCATGTGCATCTCGTCATCTCTTCCTCTCCCACTCACGGCCCCCTGGATGATGGCAGCCACACATTCTGGCACGACAGGGATGCCGACAGGATGAATGGTGTGGCATAAAGCAAGCGTAGGGCTTAATCATAATTCTGATATTGGCATTCAAAGTGTCAACTGGCTTGTTTACTTTTCTGTCGCCTGTTCATTAAATGTCACAGGCACCTGTGTGCAGCAGGGTCGGGTGCTGGATCCACACAGCAGGGAATAGGCATGGGTCTTTGTCTTTACTCTTAATGAGTTCTCTAAGTAACAATGACAAAACGGTGCATTCCATGGGCAATGAGGGAAGTCAGGGTACAAAAGAAGCAGAGGTGAGACTCCTATCCTGAATAAATGGAGGCTCTTCTCTTCTGCCGGAGGAGGCAGCTGGGATGAGTCTAAATGACAAGTAGTCCATCCAGAGCTCCTTGGGGAGGAGCAGGGTGTGAACTGACAGTAAGAAGTGATGTGGGAAAGTTCCCCTGGCACTGCCAGGACTGGCCTGGAGGCCAATGTGTGGCACAGGGAGATGTCCCAATAGAACAATTGTTTGGCATGCTTGCTGGGAACAGGGTATTTTTTTCCATGACTTTTCAGCATCCAGGCCAGTGTTGATCTGGTTCTTGTCATGAAGAACTATTCACCTTGAGCAGGCCGTACTTCCTTGGCCTGCCCTTTCCTTCATCCTGGCTTGACTCCTACCTCCTTCATTAATCCTGAGCCAAGTGGAGAGGGCTCTGAGCCACGGAATGAGGCAGGAAAGACAGAGTAGATAGCCCCAGTTATCTGGAGGATTCTCTGTGTTCACAGAAATACCCAGGCAAGTTAAGGCTCTGCCTTACCAGCTCCACCTCTAGAATGAAGGTGGATAAATGCATTTCAGTTAAGCGTAAAGAACACCTATATACTGAGCCCTTTAATGAGCCGAGGCTGGCCTCTGATGGGCAGAGGTGAGCACTCAGACCCAGCCTATACTCTACTGAGTCCTCGGTTTACCTTCTAGCTCATGAGTCAATGAGCCCTATCATATTCCTCGAAATTTTCAGATTCCTCAAAAAAGGCTTTCCCCGACCTCCCTTGCCAAGAGGTACCCAGTACCCTTACCTAGTACCCTTCCCTTGTCACCACAGTTGAATCTTCAGTTCTGTTGAATACCTGTCCAATCCTGTACCTCTGGGTAAAGTGTGTCTGGAGAAGGCTCCCTGGTGGAACACTTTATTGCTTCATTTCCTGGAACAGGAGGCAGCTGAACATGAGACCCTAAATAGGAGTAGTGTGCCTTTTACAAAGCCGGATTCCACTGGGATGTGACCCTTTAGGGTCTTCTAAGGTTTTATTTAAGCCAGTATCATCATATCTGTTTCCTCCTTTAGGGCAGGAATTATGACCAAGTAGCTCAAGTGTCTGGTTGAACCTGTGAATGCTAACTGAATGCCTGCCACGTGGCAGACACTGACTGTGTAGAAGCCTTCTCAGAGATTTTTATCTCTGTACGTTGTCAGCTATAACCTATCTTCACCGTTCAGTGGATCACAGGGTTTGATCTAGATGAGAGATTAGCAAGGGATGTTATGGTCTAACACCTCTTTGTGTGTGCTAACATAAGTACACTGTTTGCTGTGGAGAAAGATTGTGTGTCTGTGGTCAGCTGACTGGTATCCCTCAAATATTTGTCCTTTGCCTCATCCTTGGAGCCTGCAGATTATGAAATTAAGGACTTGGAAATTAAGGACTCTTTCGTGGTCCCAAAGCAATAGCAGAGGTCCTCACTAGAAGTTGCGATAGGAAATGACCAAAAGAAAGTGAGGCAGGGACAGAGGTTGTATAGCCACAAGTCAAGGAGCACTGTGGTTAATGGGTAGAGGCAAGGAAGAAGTCCTTCAGGTTCTGAGATAGCCAATTTGTGGTGAGTTGTTTAGGAAATATAGGAAGAGAATAGTAGACTTTCCAAGGCCTTATACTCAGGAGCACCATGGTGCTTATCGCTGACAGATTGATTGATCTGGATGCTCTAATCCAGGTCTTCGGTCTGAGCAGGTCCCGGGCAATTCTGTTGCAGTGATTGCACATCACACAACATACACAAATCCATCTGTCTTACATCCTTTGCCTGAGGGGACCAGAGTGGGGACATAAGGCCCAATGGCCACAGAGCTGGAATGTCATCATTGGCTGTATGAAACGGCCCCATAACATGGGGAGAAAGATGGTGGAAGCTGATCCTTTCTCCAAGGTAGGACCACAAGGAGCCATCCAGAAAGCTGCCATCCTGCAAGTCAAGGTGGACAGGGACAATGCTTTTGCTGGAATCATCTGTTGCAAAGTTTCACATTCTTCCCCTCAAAGCATCCCCATCCATCTTTGAGCCCTGTTTGTCACCCCTGAAGCTCCGGTTTCCCATGCTCCACAGAACAAAAAACCAGCCAGTTGCTTGCTTGCCTTCTAAGGAGGGAGGCCAGGTGAGGACAAACAGTCTGAGCCACACTGTAATCACACCCTATAATCACGGGGAACTTAATCTGATCCTCAGTTTCTTTGTCTGGAAAATGGGAAGGGAATAACAACACATCCTTGTTTGTTTGTTTGTGCATGCATTGGGCAAGACACAATCAGCTACTTCTTTATACTAAGGTGAAAGAGATTGGTTTGCTCGCTCACCTTCTGCCCTTGTTTCCTATGTGACCCCTCTGCCTGTCAGCTTTCTTTCAAAAGGACTAGGCAATAATATGCTCTGAGCCCTGGCCTGGAGTTGGGCCAGGGATGATAAAGAGTCCTTTCAGCTTGAACAGAGCCAGCTGCCGCTGCTGCCACCGCCTGTGTTCAATCCTCTGTCCCTAACAGTGCCCAGTATGGTATGTGCTCTGCGGTATTTGCGGAGGGGTGAACGACTCTTGCTTGTCTCAGCTCCTTTAGAGTTATTAAAAGTGGGAAAGCCAACTTTGCATAGCTGGCCACAGAGGAACTGACTGCTGAGTGGTCTGGTTTGGAGAAAGCCCCTCCCTCTTCTGTTACACAATCAGCTGAACCTAGAGGCTTGTTGGGGTTGGGCCCTGCAGTTGGAAGAATGCCTAAATGTTCACTGCTGCTTTCTCAAAGGGGTTAAGCCTTGGGCTGTCTGGCCTGGGTGTTCTCCAGCCCTGTCTTGCCTCACTACCTCGCCTCCTGCTGAGATGGGGCCATTAGTTTACAGATAAACAGGGGACACACTCCGCCACAGCTACTGCTCAAGGGCAGCTGTCTGTCAGCATGCCCCTCCTGACCTCCTAGGCCGCCTTTTGTCTGCTTTACCTTTTAGAGACCCTGGGTTTGTGACCCAGATGGACCACTCAGACATCAATGGGATCGATGATGGAGCTTCCAGAAGGAATATTTTCAACCCAAGAGGAACAATAACCAGTAATGAACTGAATGAGTTCTTCCAAACCTAGGGGTCAGGTGCCATCTGAAGAGCCCTCACTCCAGAACTAAGGCTGGAATCTTTTCCCAGGGGAAACCTGTGACTTCTTGCTTCTTGTCCCGTTGTGTCTCAGTTCTTTGACATTAGGGATAACCATGCACCACCAAGGATGTGCTTTGACAGTTCTCATGGCAGACAATTCACTGTCCTGCCTGCTTCACTAGAGTCTGTCAGTCAAATCTGAATGGATTTTGCATCTTTAAATGACCAAGGAGAGGGGAGGAATCAAAAAGCCCCCCTGTGCTGTTAAAGGATCACATGGTGACCAAACCCAGCGTCCATAAGGCTTCATTGGCACAAGACACACTGGCTCATTTCCACTGTGGCTGACTGCTTTATTGCTGGCCGGAGAGGTTCCTAACAATTAACTCTGCTGTGCCACCCACTCAGAGGTACTGTAATGTCACCTGTCCCATCCATCCACTTGAAGGAACATTTTTAGATGTGTCATAACTCCGTCTCAGATCTGCTTAGTTGGACTTGGGTGAGGGATTCTAACTTGTAATCCACCTCTGATATCATCTTCTCATTCTTCCAAAAACTGGACTTGGTTATTATCGTGATGCTTTCATTTTATCTATAAATGTTTGGACACTGTTTTCCTGTGTTTTATCTTTATCATATCCTGGCTCTTGCTTTTAGATTCTCAAAGTCTTTGTGAATTTTTATAGAAAATCTTTGCTGACCTTTAACCTAGACCATTGAGCTCTGCCAGAATATTCCTTCACTGGATCATTCTATACCATAGAGAAGCCAGAAATTGTAGACAAAATCTCTTGTGTACTGTATGGGAGCATCACCTGTCTGTTAAGAAGCTCTTGGCCTATGAGGTTAGGCACAAAATAGGAGGTGGGAGTTCTGGCAAGGAGAGAGGATTCCAGGATAGAGTCAGACTCAGGAAGTGATTAGCCCCGAAAAGTGATGGAGACGGTGAGAAGTACCCAGACACGAGGCAGGACTTATAGAATAAACAGGTTATTCAAGTTATGAGCTAGTTGGGGAATAAGCACAAGCTTACTGCTTAGACAATTATTCATAATAATGAGTCTCAGCGTCTTAATTTCAAGAACTTGGAAAAGCCTGATGTTACAAGAAATTATGTATAGACCACAGTCAAAATGTCGGTTCTCAACTCTCCTTGGCCTTGGGAGTCCAGGTAAAAGTGACTAAAGACCTGTTAGCATGCACGCTTTGCTCTGGGGCATCTACATCTCCCTGCTCCCTTCCTGGACT